>NC_082383.1:8382965-8445465 GCF_031168955.1 Gadus macrocephalus | reverse complement strand
AAGATAAAGAAGTTGAGCTAAAATGACAGCCTAAAGATTACCCACAATTCCCAGCAGGAAGAGCAGTGTCAATTAATAGGGTCTTCGGGAAGCCCATTGCAGTATTCTAGGAAGTTAAAGTCCTCAACAACGAACGGAACCTTCTTCCACTGCTTGACCGTTGTCCTTCCATCCGGGGTGTCCAGGGCAAAGGACTTGATATTTACATTGGCAAGCAACACTGACTTCTTGTACTTCATCTGATATCCCCATTGCTGCAGAAGCATGCATTCCAAGAAAAAACAAAAAGGGTTTTCGTTTCTGTAATCACTGAGCAGCATTATCAAGTGTAACCTTGCAGAGGAAGAGATTTGAATTCTGAATGCATCTCGATGGTCATTAGTTTGGGAGTAATACTTACATATTGTAATACTCAAGTAATATAGCAATAATACTATTGCAAAAATAAAACATACCAGGTTGCACTTTGCGCAATTGATGATACAGCCAGGTTCCCAGTTCTCAAAAGTCTTTGGAAGATGGAATTCCCCACCGGTATTGTAGTAGATCCTTAGAAGGAACCAAAATGGTGGTTACTGATCAATTTGTGATCTTTTCGAATGATTTATAGACCTAAAACAAGGCTGTACTCACTCGAAATTAGGGTTGACGTTGACGTAGTGGCTATTGTCAAGGAGTTGGATGTCGCTGCCCATGGCCACCGGAGTGAAGCAGTTTCGACAAATGATCTTAACGACGGTGGCGCTGTTAACACTCTTTCTTTCTTGTAGATTTTTTGCCGCACGAATCAAACATATAATTGATACTTTTTGAATCTCAGTGATCTAGATGGGGAGAAAATATAAGGAAAAAGGTGACCAGGGCTGACCAAGGAATTCAATGTGATGTGCAAGCCAAAACCCACAAAATGGAATTCATCATAAACTCATGGTCCACCCAGAAGTATGAGGGACCATTTACACTCCCAGTACAATTCACTAGGGGGGCTTTTTTTCTTACCAATATACATATAAATAACATAATTAGAATTATTTATTTAATTTGTTTGTATTTTGATATACCTAGGTATATTACTGATCTTGTACTGTATTGTTTTGACCAGATTGAAATTCAAGCTATTAATCTTGAGTTCCTGTTTTGTTTGTATGCATGAAACTTTAAAAAACAGTATTATCAACTGGGTGGACTGGTAGGTTGATCTATCTGTCATTCATCTGGTTGGACACAACCACGTGTGACATCACTATAGGGTGGATCCTGATATGGCTTGTAATGGGCAGCCCTCAAAATCACACCTGGTGGTAAACTTGGGACCCCTTGGCTCACAAAGAGGACGGTGCGATGGCAATCCTACAATCTTATCCGTAAACAAAGAGTCTGTGTTTACCATATGAAATTTTGCTATACAAATAAACTTGACTTGACTTACTTTCTTGCGGAACTCCATGTGAGTCATCTTTTGGATTTCTGCGATGGCTTCTGCCATCGACTTCACCCTGTTGTCGTTTACGAACTCCCTGACGACCTCTTTGCTCCCCCGCTGGGCGACCACAGCGTACACGCTGTCATTAGCCCGGGCGCGCCCCATAGCCTGCTGCTGGGCAATCTCGTTGGTGAGCAGCCCGTACCGCACCACCAGGTTGCATTCTTGGATGTCGAGTCCTTCTTCCGCCACACTGGTGGAGATCAGGAGGTTGAGGGTACCATTGCGGAAATTTCGGATTGTGTCTTTTTGCTGATTCTAAACCGCACGCACAACACAAGAAAACACAAGCATAGAAACAGAAAATGGTTAGGGGATGATGAGGCCAACGTTCTTCTGAAAGAACTGTAGTCGATAGGAATCGTTAGGAAATAACAAACAGAACATACCTGGGACATGCAGTTGTTGCCACTGCCTGCGCCGGTCAGAATTGCCGCTGTGATGTTGGCCTTCTGCAGGGCTGGGTTACTGGAAACCCAGTCTAGAAGGCAGTTGGTACTGAGCCGGGTCTTGGAGAATATGATGCCCCTGGAACTCGTACTCTCGCCAAACTGATTCAGGAGAGTGGTCTGGAGCTGTGCCATCTTGGGGTTCGCATAGCGAACATCAATTGACAGACTACTCAGCTTCTCTTGGTTTTCTGTTTTAGGCACAGGACCAGAAACATCAATCGTCAATTATAAATAAAACTACAACCCAAGCCTTTTAATATACAGCTGTGAAGAGAGAAATGCATAAAAGATAGGACCCTCTAAAGTGAAACTTTCTAAATAAAATGATGATCACAAATATAATAAAAAAAATGTAAATGTATTTAAAACCAGTTCACAAACTAAATGCAAAACGAATCATGTGTTGAACGCAACGGTGGCTGGTCACACTGCTCTCTCACTTCTGAACAGCTCTATGAGGAAGCGGTCGGTCTTGTCGATGGCCGTGTTTGCCTTGGTCACGTAGAAATCACCCAGCGACTTGTAGGCGTCCTCCATGCGCAGGGTGTCGTTGATGAACAGGGCGTTGTTGTACTGCCTGAGGTGTTTCGCACATTGTGCCAGCAGTCGTTTTCCTTGTATCACACCTAGTCAAGAGAAACATACGCGCGCACACACATGCCCACACAAACACAAGAATAAAATAATTTATAAAGGACAAAGCCCTGGATGGATTGACTTGTGGATGGGTGTGTTTTATTCTTTATTCGTAATTCTCTTATACTATTTAGCTGAAGTAGAATAGTGAAAAAGTACTGTTTCAAAGTCAAGGCACATGGTCAGTTGTTTTAGATAACAGCCTCACAGCAACAAAATACAATTTTAAGGGGGTTTTGTAAACTTGTGGAGAAATAGATGAGGGGTTGTGGTCATCTTTACCGCTCTCTTCTAGAAGAACCACGTCTGCCTCGTAGTCCTGTGTGCCGATCTCCCGGAGTTGCAGGCTAGGGTCGGCTGTGAACAAGTACTCATGGATCTTCAGCATCATAGAGGTTAAATGATCTGCAAACGGATCCTATGGGTTGGGGACAAACAAACAAATGTGTGCTTTCTTCAACACCAGCATAGATAACATTCAAATGATATTCAATTGATACGGCGAAATCAGAACTCACCTCAGGTCTTTTCTCCACGATGTCGAAAGTGGTGCGAGGCCTCGGCACCTTCGCTGCCAGCTCTGGGGCATGAACTTCAGCCGACACGATGGCCGAGTCCAGGTTGGCACAAATCTGCATCCGGAAAATGAGAGGGGTCAGTTTCTTAACATAATGAGAGCACACATAAATGTCCAATGATTTAAAGGGGCTCTGTGTAAGAATTAGATATTCCTTCCCATTACTGGCCCCTTTGGCCGGAAAGTCACCTGCAGCTTGCTCAAGCTTTTGCACACCAGAGTGCGAGCTCCGTGGGTTGAGAGTGACCATAACAATTATAAACCGATGTTAGTAATAATCTTGAAAACTTGAGCCAATTTAAATTTTGGATCAATCCCAGCTAATTTCTCGACAATAAGGGTATCTTTTCCGTGATTGGTTCGACAATCCATCTTGCCTGACAATCACATTTGCGTGAAATGAAACACTTCTCAATGGCAGCGGGACTTAGAGAGTCTTCTGATCTCCCTCTCTCTTTACAACTCTTATTCTTACCGACAGCGCCTGTCAAGTTTGACAAGTATCCGAGAATCTGTGTCTATGTCACTTTGGATAAACACGTCTGCTTAACGAGGACATCACAGTAAATAGATGTATCAGGTCAGCCCAGACCTCAAGGACATGATCCACAGCCTGCGGTACAGTATTGGCACCGCCCGGTGACGCCGTCAGTCCCAGGATCTGAGGCAGCTTCTTCTCTCCGTTGTGTTTCCTGCCGATATAGCGTCTCATGATCTGGTTGTAAACTCCCTCTTTGTGGGTGTGGTGACACTCGTCGATGATCAGCAGAGTGATGTCTGAAAGGAAAGAAAAGAACAAGGTAAATTGACAGCCGTTGGAAGACTATGTTGAGCTCTATATTCTATATAAAGTTGTGGAATATTTATGTTGAGAAAGGCTGTATAGTGAGCTCATTTAAATTTAGAAGGAGGTTGGAGGGTTTAAGTGTTTCTCTTCTTCTTACTCCTTTTCAGACACGTAGTTATTGCATTTTAGGTTTACAGTTTGTGTGTTTTGTTTATTATTTTACTTGTGTAGGAGCCGCATTTAAGTTTTTTATGTTTTGAGTGACTCACTAATTTCTCCTTCTTTCCCACCTGTGGTGAGTGCACACCTGCGACAGGTGCTGATGGTGCACCCTTTAAATAGGTGACGGAAGTGCATGACATGGAGAAGCCTGGCAAGCAGATACAGTTATTGACCGTCTGTTTGTGAACTGTGCAACTTGACACATAGACTGCTTTGCATCCTTAATTTGTTATATTTTATTTACAATAAATGACGGCCAAATGACGGCCTTGGACAGTCAAACTCTAACTCTTTTTTGGACACAAACTGCGCGTCCAACAATGCCATCACCAGCTTTCTCCGTGTGGCGAAAGGACAACTTGGGATCGTGGGGTACAAGGAAAAACCCAACCACGTTTGTTTCGCCATTGCAACATGTGTGATGTAAAACGGATCAAATCAAAACTTTTGAATGCAGAGCGTTATGCACTTATACACTTCCACTAATAAAAATTAATATTATTCCCTTTATTCTGATTCTCTTATCTACCCTGCACAGCTGTTGTTTATTAAAAACTTGGTCTGGTCTGGTAATTATTAGTTATTTACTGTGTGGATGAGTGTGGATAACTCTTTTGAATCGTAGTGCATTTCTAGCGGATATTATGTTCCCGTGGTAACCCCTATAGCCCAGTGCCCGTTCTTGCAAAAATAAAATCATAATTTATTGACCACATATTCCCAGTAGGCAGGTCTCCAAAAAGTTTGGAGACCTGCTTACTCATCTACTTACTTATCTATCTTTTGCGCACTCTGGTGTGCAAAAGCTTGAGCAAGCAGCAGGTGACTTTCCGGCCAAAGGGGCCAGTAATGAGAAGGAATATCTAATTATTACACAGAGCACCTTTAAATCATTGGACATTTATGTGTGCTCTCATTATGTTCTACACACATAGGGGGTGCTATAAATCTGAAATATTTAAATGAGACTGCTTGCAGTTTTAAATTTGGATGTGCTTTGATTGTTCTCAGCCTCACTTATAGATATATTTGTCTTTGAAATTAGGGAATGTAGATAGATAAAACAACCAAAATAAACCCTTGTGACGTCTTACCCGAGAGCTCAACATGTCTGTCTTCTTCGGGGGTGGCCAAGGCGTTCTCCAATATCTGTGCTGTGCAGATGACGAGGTCCGATTTCTTCAGCACATCGCTGAAGAAGTCCTTCTCCTCGCAGTCTCCACTGACCTGGACCAGCTTGTACTGTTTGCCCAGGTAAGGGTCAAACTCGTTGGTGTAATGTTGTGCCACCAGATGTATCTTTAGGAAACATCAAAACCTGATCAATAGCAGTTGTTGAATTATTTTTGCAAGAAAATCTGACTGAGTGACAACATGGACACTTGGACGACCTTGGATACTGCTATTTAGTCAAGAAGAAGCAGTGTGGGGTAATAGCATCTTTCTGAACAATGCCTACAAGTAGGTCATGGACAGTGGGGATCGAACCCAGAACATTCTCGCTAGTAGAAGAACACCCTAGAGTCCACATTGAGTCCACTTAGGCATGTACTCAATTCATGAAGTAATTCATTCATTCATGAATCAATTCATATTCTGTAAATGTATATATATTGATAGACTGAGAGTATTTATGGATAGATTGCACATAAGTACATATTTATTGACAGACTAAATGGACTGGTCAAAAGTGTTCAAATTTGGGGTATGTATAGATTTGGTAAGCAGGTATCCAAAAGATTTGGTGTCACGTACCCATAGCACTATGACTTCCGGTCCAATTCAAACGATCAACCCTTGCTCCCCCGATATTTATAACATTCTGATACTCTGTCTACATGCCTCACATTGCATGCTGAACATTTTGCCTCTCGGACCCATAATGCCGTCAGGATAGATTTTTGCTGTACAGTGAAAACTTTGGAAGAAATTCAAGAATTGTGTTCTTCAGAACCATCGCCTCAAATGACACACGGTTTTCATACAAATGATGTATGTATGTGTGGGGGTCTGTGTGTGTGAATTATGGGAGACGAAAACAGGGATGAATAATAAAGACGGAGGCATACACGGTCATTGACCACACCCTTGATTCCCTTGAGAAGGGCCGCCGCAGGGATAGGCTGTGCATTGGCTGCGAACACCTTGTGACTGTTTGCAGTCCTAGTTTATTATCATATTCTTATTATCTTGGTTTGGTTCTGTTCTCTGATTCTTACCTGCACCTCTCCAGTGCACTTATATCACTGCTGTTGCTGCAATCACACCTGCAATTACCTCCAGGGATAAATTCAGGTTTATCTTATGCTATTCTATGTAATATCATATTTTATTCATCTATGTATACCTTGTTAACCAGGACCACCACCTTGGCCTTGGAGTTGGTCTCCAGGTGTCTCTTGGCCACGTAGACGGCGGCCCGAGTCTTGCCCCCTCCGGTGGGCAACCAGATGATGACGTTCTCCCCCTTTACCGCTCTCTCCACCACTTCCTTCTGGTAGCTGCGCAGCCCAAGGTCTTCCATTCTGTAAATCGCTTCCTGTTATGTGCCGAAAATTGCATCACCGTGAATTAAAATAGTGATCATTAAAATTGTGAGAGATTCAAGTGTCATCAATATGACGTAGGCCTTTCAAGTTTTATTGTTAATGGGTTAAAGTGAAATGAGTTATTTGGATGCTAAAACGACACACACACAAAGGATTTTCTGTCTTTATCACGTGTTACACTTTACAATTAGTTAGTTAATTAGTTATTAACATTAATTAATGCAGTTTAAAGCATTATCATATAGAACTAGCAAAGGGTTTAGGATTAAGGGTTAACCCTAACAACACTAAGTTAATATGAACACCATTACTAAAGGATTACTTGACCATTGGCTACCGGTTAATAACTAATAACTAAGTAATATAATAATAATAATAATTATTGCTTACAACCGCATTAACTAGGCCTATATTAGTTACCCTTATTGTAAAATGTTAACCCCTAACAAACGCATATGATATAGTTTTGTACCTTGGAATAATAAATAAGAAGTCTTGATGCCTTCTTTCTAATAGGCAGTGCTTTAAACATAGTATCTTAAAGTTGTAATATAATATATTATTGTAAGGGTCACATCCCATCCAGAAACCTCCAACATGTAGGCCTACATAAACATTCATTCAATTATAACAAGAACCAACAATCCAAGATCGTAAATTTATACCTTGGGTCCGATTGCGTATTCTGCTGTGTCTAGTTCAACTCCGCGGTCCTTGTGCCCTAGGACTGGACAAGTTCGCTTTAAACAGCATTGCTGTTATACACTGGGAAACGAAATCGAAAGTAAAGTGTTCCGCACTCCCCTATAGAGAGGGGGCCAAGAAGGGAGGATTCTGAGGTACAACCGATGCAGCGACAAGGGAAAATATCCTGCTTTGTCATTTATTTTTATACATTTTGCCGTCTAATATTCTAAAACTAAACTAAACTACCGTAGTGTCGAGCAAAAGGCAATCACTTTCATGTTACTTTTGATTGAAACCGAAGGTTATAAGACATTGGAGCTCCGAAACGGGATACCCCTAAAAAGGCCCTTGTTGGGAAAACAGAACTTAACATTGTGCTTCTGGGGAAAACAGTGGTGATCATTTATTTGAATACAATTTTGCAAGCCCTTTTGTTGGTTGTGTCACTTTCAGGCAATCACTTTCATGTTACTTTTGATTGAAACCGAAGGTTATAAGACATTGGAGCTCCGAAACGGGATACCCCTTAAAAGGCCCTGGTTGGGAAAACAGAACTTAACATTGTGCTTCTGGGGAAAACAGTGGTGATCATTTATTTGAATACAATTTTGCAAGCCCTTTTGTTGGTTGTGTTAGACCATAGCAAATCTAAACGACTGAAACCGTATCAACGTGTAGACCTATAGAAAAAAAAAAACTTTTATTAAGGTTTTACAGTTACAGTAGATTGGCATGTATACTATAACTAGACAGTAGTAGTTGCTATATAGATTAAAGTTTCACTCTGTCCTCTTTAATACGATTCTGTACTGCAGCATATGTAGATCATTAAGAGACAACCGACAACCCTGAAGAATGCAACACTGACATGACTCAAGTTAATCAAAGCTAAGAATGATTCAAGTACAAAATAACACACACAGACATATAGAGAGAAACAGATGCATACAAAGTGAGTGCAACAATCAACAAGCAGGTTCACCCAAGACACGGGTCTGCATACCCACACGAGTTACTTTGCACCATGAGTGTGAGACTCGTGAAGGCGAGTGTGACGGCTATGATTGAATTCTGAATGAATTGTGTTTTCGTTTTTTTTTTGCCATGCTGCAACAACCAAAGCGTGTATGGAATGAGTTATAAACCAGAACAACTTATATTGACCTTTAAACCAAACAATGCAACGTCAGCACCACTTTAAAGGACTGGTGACAGGACTGGTTTCTTCTTGGAGTAATCCTAAAATAAAAGATGCAATATTTCAAGAAAGGTTATCCAGGAGGAGCTCAAAGGAACAGGTAAACTCGGCCTTTTAAGTGTTGAATTATAAAATGAAACTCTCCTACTAAAACATGTTACGGAGAAACCGACGCAATCCTGAAAGCGATGGGGAGGGAGGGGCAATGTATTTTCCTAACTGAACTGCTTGTTTCCACCGATGGTGAATGGTTGACTGGTAGGTAGGCGGGGTCAACCGAGAGGCTAACTAGGTTACCCAGTGCAACAACTGCCCACGTTTGACGAGAATGTGTGAAAATGACTGCACCTCTTGTTGATAAGACCGATGTTCATATAACCCTCTGGTAAACTGGCCTGTTCAAGTGTTGTGTAAGCAACAGAAGGCAACGGTGGCTTAGGTTCTAAGGTCCAGTCTCTGGTGTACAAAACAAAAATATGTACTTTTTGAAATCAGGGCACAATGTTTACTTAAAAAACAAAACAAAAAAAACATAATTGCATCCATGCTTGATCCTTAACACGCAATTCCATTTTCTTTTTTTTACTGGAACCTATAACTTTGGTACGTTTAATGCATCAAAACAGTTATTTTTCAATTACAGCATTTCAGATGAGATAGCAGGTTTCAGAGGAATACTTGACGGGCAGAGGAGGAAGGATAACATTTACCACTACGTAATGCCCAGGTGGCCCCTAGCGTTAAGTCACAAAACATCCACCGTGTTCCCCTGCGGCGTTCGTTCGTCTCTCCGCGTCCGCCTTGGCCCCCTGGAATCGGTGAGGAGAGGCGTGACGGACGAGGTCAGACCCACGCGGTTTCCGCGGCGCATCATTTCTCGATCAGGCCGCCGTCCTTCAGCTTGAAGTAGAAGAACTTCTCGAGCGTGTTGGCGCACTTGCAGTACTCGCTGTCGGCGGGGTTATACTCCCGGCAGTTGGTGATGATGCGCTGCAGGTCGGCGATGAAGAGCTTCTTGGTGACGTAGTAGCGGTTCTTCAGCCTTTCGGTCATGGTCTTGAGGTCTGCGGGGGGGCGGAGCGGTTAGGTTGATACAGGGATTTGCTGTGCGACAACCTCAAATGGACTAAAAGTGCGACAAATTGCAGTTTGAAAGATGCAATTACAATTACAATTAGGGCATTTAGCAGACGCTTTTATCCAAAGCGACTTACATCGGTTAATGCACACATTGACAGACCGACGGCAGAGTCAACCGTGCAAGGCGACAGCCAGCTCGTCAGGAGCAGTAAGGGTTAAGGGTCTTGCTCAGGGACACATCAACACTCAGCTAGGAGGAGCTGGGGATCGAACTCGCAACCTTTCAATGTTACAAGACACCTGCTCTACCTCCTGAGCTAAGCCGACCCAGATGCAAGAAGGCCCTGAGAGCGCGCTAGGCAATCACAGCAGAGAAACAGCAAGGCCCTCAACAATGACAGATGTGAGATTAACACTTGATAGTTGCTTCACAATAATGCTGAATAAATTAAAAACAGAGTTTGATTCTTGATGGGATGTGCCAACGTGTATGAACAGGTCAAATAACTAAAAATTAACAATTTAGTAGGAGACCCGGAAGTCTTTTAAATGTCGGTGATTCTCTTCAGCCTCTTATTGCTTCCCTTGTTATTTGTTGCATCTAAACTAAACTATTCAAAAGGTTGTGTGGAAGCAAAGTTTATTTATCAGAGAGCATGGCGGATCAGCTAAAACTCTCAAAAGTTCACTTCAGCAAAATGTTTAAGAAAGCCAGGTTATCTCAATCAAAAATAATTGCGAAGCAGATTTTATGTCAGTTGAATGAGATCAAACCCCAACCCTACACTCACCGATTGGGAAGCGGATGATCTCGTAGTAATCTGGTGCTTCGGATTTCTTCACTGGTTCCATGAAGGGCCAGGCCTCAGGGTGTGTCTGGGCCGGAAGAGACACATGGTCAGGGGCTGATCAATCCCACAACTTGGCCTATTGTCAATATATTTAAAGACATCAAGGTACCTTGATCTGGGCCAGGAGGTTCTTCAGCATGTTGTACAGCAGGTCAGGGTCCTTAACCTCCTTACTGCAGAGCACACAAATCATAAGATTTGGGGTGAAACTAATTGGCAGTGAGTAGTACTTGTCCTCCTACAAATACTGACAACTATAGTCCAAGAGGAGCGCATCAATGATCAGTAACCGTAGAGTAGAATAATCATGCTTACTAGGGCTGTAACGATACACCAACTCACGATTCGGTTTGTATCGCGATTTTTGACCCACGGTTCGATACATCCCACGGTTTTTTTAAATTTAAAAAGCATTTTATTTAAACAACACTTATGTAACAATTAACTTAATGTAACATTTAATAACAAATAATTTGGAACACTGAACAGATTTGAACAGAAAGAATACTATTAAAATATAGCTAAATTAATAAATAAATAACCAAAGATTACAGTTGGAAGATGCTTGCAGGTAGGCAAAAACCCTCAACTAGTTCGGTTGGTTTCGTCAAATATCCTATTAGTGCTTCTTATTAGGCTATGTAGCTAAAATAATGACATAATCAGGCCGTATAGAATGCAACATGTTTAATAGCCTAACTTTCAATAGATGGGAAAAAACATGAACGTCTAACATGAACGTCGCAATAACGAGGCATAGTGTTACGAGTAGCGTAGGCCTATGTGTGTGCGCGAGAATGGCAGTGTGCGCCACAAACCGCGAGACAGGTTTGTGGCCTTGAGGGTCGCGATTACGGTTTCGATACGCGTATCGTTACAGCCCTAATGCTTACCATTTGTCCTTGCTGCTGGGTTTCCAGCCGGTCTCTCCTAAAAAACAGAAATAAAACAAAAGCCCAAATCAGGGTTAGCCCACGATTTGACTAACACTCCATCAACAGCATCCACTCCAACAACCCAAGGACACAATAAACACCATACACTTACGAATGCCGGGAATGCTCTCCACTGGGATCTGGCGGACTCCCTCCTTGAAGCAGGTGAGGCCCGGGTACACCTTCCTAATCTGGCTCTGTTTCCGCTCGATCAGCTTCTTGATGATCTGACCACACACATAAGACGTGTTTAGCACCACGCTGGGCTTCCCGCCCGTAATAGGTTGGACACCGCAAAGGGGGCCGCGTGTACCTCTTTCTGTCTCTTGATGATGTGGGAGAGCTCGGTGTAGGGTATCCGAGGGTTCAGCTCGCACTCCATCAGCGTGGCGCCCTCGTAGTCCTTGATGTAGCCCAAGTAAAGGCTTTTTGGTACCTTGATGTCTTTGGAGAAGCCCTGGGGAGGGGTCAACAAAGAGAACATGAGTCAACTCGACGAGGCCTTTCGTGTGCACGCGTGTCCCGTGTTGTCTGGGGCGTTGGGCGCCACTTGCGCTGTACCTGCTTCTTGAAGTAGCCGATGGCGTACTCGTCGGCGTAGGTGAGGAAAAAGAGGATGCTGTGTTTGATGTGGTACTCCTTCAGGTGGTTCATCAGGTGCGTTCCGTAGCCCTTTAGGGTCAAACACAACGCGGTTAGAGCCTTTTCATTAGAGTGGACCACTAGCCGTGTTTGAATAGCCAAAACGCACCTTGACTTGCTCATTGGACGTGACTGCGCAAAAGACAATCTCTGTAAAGCCCTGAGTGGGGAACATCCTAAAACAGATGCCTCCGATGACGCGGCCGTCTTTGATAAGTGCAAGAGTCTTGTGCTTCCTGCACAAAGTGTGAAAAGCAACAACAAAATATGCCATTAAAAACCTGTTGGAGGCACCGGTTATTACATGAGCAGTAATCGTGCAATGCAAATCAAACCATGCTGAAAGACGCTGGCTTCAAATCTGCGCCGCCTAACCAGTAAGCAGATGCCTATTCCCTACATACTCATTTAAAAAGAGTTTCTGTATTCACCATGCTAAATAGCTGCATAGGACAACGACGGTAAATAGTACGTTTGGGTTTTTCCAGCCATTACACTTGCATGTATCGCTGGCCTGAGAACAGCAACGCAAGAATAACGTTGAATATACCCCTGTAGTTGCATTGCCATAATTTGCAAACCATCAAGCCAGAACTTGCAGTACCGAGCCCTAATGTTTTTCCTACATACTTCTCCTCCCCTCCGGAGCTCCATGGAGAACAAAAGAACGGTCTTCTCTCCGTGCACGAATCAACCTCAGAATGGCTGATCTGGGGTCATCAGCCATCACTCCTTACGAGTACTCACGGGTCGAACACCAGCCTGGTGATGTACTCTTTGGGCATGCGGGGCAGCTGGTGCGAGAAGACGTTCTGCAGGCCCACCAGCCACATCAGGATCTTCTTGTTGGACTTCTGCGAGAGGGAGTTCCCGATCACGTGGAACTCTATGATGCCGCGCCTCTCCTCCAGGCGGGCTGTCTCGTCGCGGGCGGCGTTGGGCGTCAGCAGGTTAGTCTGGGGGGGGGGGGGGGGGGGGGGTTAAGGTATCAGGTAGGTGGCCATGCTAACTAAACTAAAATAAATGGGGTTTAACTAGGGCTGTAACGATACGCGTATCAAACCGAAAATCGTGATACTCAAAGCCACGAACCTGTCTCGCGGTGTGAGAAGGCAGAAGCGCGATATGCCCTTTCTAACTCTTCGGTCAAATTGTCCGATTGAAATTTGCTAATAATTTGTCTAAATAATAGTCTGCTGACAGCGCCCCCTCCTATCGATGCCGTAAATATGTGACGAGATGCCCTCTCTGTGATCACAGCTCTCCGTGGCTACGGAGGATTGCATTTCTCCACAGCCGTCGAAGTCCTCATATGCGATATGAACGACATTTATCCAGAGTGGGCCAAGCGCGCAAAAAATTGCCTGTGTGATCCTGTCTCTATTGTTTTGTGTGATTTGACTGGCAGTTTGTCTGCTTATAGGTCGGAATGAAACGGCCACCGATTATTGACAGGATGGGTACTTTATTCTACCGGACTCGTTCGCTTCTTCACTAGACACACGCGCTACCGCTCGCTCTCCTCGCTCGTCCACTCACTCGCTGACGTCACTCACACACGCATACGCACACTGCCATTCTCCCGCACACACATGCTACTCGTAACACTATGCCTCGTTATTGCGACGTTCATGTTTTTCCTCATCGAAAGTTAGGCTATTAAACATGTTGCATTCTATACGGCCTGATTATGTCATTATTTAAGCTACATAGCCTAATAAGAAGCGCTAATAAGGATATTTGAATAAACCAACTAAACAGTTAAAGGGGCCCTATTATGCCTACCAGCAAAAAGCATCCTCCAACTGCAATCTTTGGTTATTTCTTTATTAATTTAGCTATACTTTAATAGTATTCTTTCGGTTCAAATCTGTTCAGTGTTCCAAATTATTTGTTATTAAATGTTACATTAAGATAATTGGTATTTAAGTGTTTAAATAAAATGCTTTTTAAATTTAAAAGAATCGTGGGATGTATCGAACCGTGGGTCAAAAATCGTGATACAAACCGAATCGTGAATTTGTGTATCGTTACAGCCCTAGGTTTAACTATTGCATTGTCAGTCGGTGCAATGTGAACAAGCGAAGCACACAAATCAGTATTGTAGTAAATAAAAAAATTAGAAAGAAGTAAAAAAAGAAAATACTGGGCCGAGTGAAGAATAACTAAATGAGTCAGAAATACTTCCATTTTTCTAAATCGGAGGCACTCCAACAATATTACAGGAGAACCATCAAAACAAAGAAATTTCAAAACACACGCACCAACACAACCCCAACCGTGTGCTCAGGTCAGATGTTCCATTGGTTCAAACGGTTGAGGGGTTCTGCAGAGGGTGGACGTGCTCACCTCGGGGCCCAGCATGGCGGCAGGGTCGGTGATGGTCATCATGACCTCGTTCACCAGCTCCATGGGAATGTCGCCCATCACGCGGATCCGCTTGGCGTCTTCCAAGGTCATCGCCTCTGGAAGCTTGCGCTTCTCTCCTGAGCGGCAAAACGAGGAGGACGGTACAATTACGCTCCTGTGGTCCGTTTAACGGCGGTTGAATGGACCAGTTATCGTTGTTATCGTTGTGCTTGTTGTTTCTTTCTAGGTTTGTTGCTCTACGGCGTCATTAGTTTGCACCTGATCTTAAGAAAAAACATTCCACTGTTACAATTGGGCAATGGAACGCCTCATTCAAATAATCAGGAGGAGACAAAATAAATCTTGTAATTAAAGTATGACACTGTTAATGTTGTATTTAAGGAATTCCTTGAAATGAGTGTCGTGACAAATTATTCAGAAACTCCTCTGGAGCCGTATTTTTGTTTACGTCGGTGCATAATTACTGAATATATTGAACGACACTTTGCCACTCTCCTTCACCCATCCCTTTGTAGGATGCCTGTGTATGCTAGGGAAATGTAACACACTTTATCCATTGTGGTATGGTGAAGGCTGAAGGGTAGAGGGTCAGACTAGGGCTAGAGGGGAGAGGTGGGACACCGCAGTGGGGTATTTCCGGCAGGGCCGCAGACCTGTGGTGGGCTCTGCTCCGGACTTATCCGCGCTGCCGAGGGATGAGACCCCGCTCATGCCCTTGGACAGGGAGGGGGTGAGGGACACCGAGGTAGAACTGATCCCTACGACACACACACAGTCACAACAGTCATCGGTCGGATCAATGATGACAAATCACATTGTTTATCCTGTGACCCATTATGGGTCACAAAGATAAATTGAGAGGGTACAAAATACATACATGTAACATCAGCCAATTATAAATATTGTTATTATTCTATATCTAAGTCAATTATCTTACGAAATTATTCTGGTTCCACATTTACCTGTTGTGAAACACTAGATCATTTTCAATTCAAGGCAGAGTATATGGGTTATAATTATTATTTTGTGAAGAATGTAATTTTGTGAAGCAAGTTAAACATACCAAGCAAAGCATGAATTTTATGGCGGATGAATTTGACCCTTTGGCAGGTACACATTTCAGGGTTTTATATTAAAAGAATGCTTTGCAAAGACATATTTCCATTCATAAAGAGACAAAATTCTAAATTACATTTTGCGGCCTGTCTAGGAGTCAATTAGGGAGGAAGGCAGAGAGGGAGGATGATTATGGGTCCCTCACCTGTCTGGTGTCCGAGGGGTGTTCCTTCCGAGGCGGGGATTGTGAAGTCAGCCTCCCAGATGGGAGAGTTCTCCCCATAGATCTCCTCCTCAAGCATAGACAAGAATCTGAAGTACACACAACCACATTTAGGAGCATGTACAAAACTTACAAGTGATTCAACAGTACTCTTTTATTAGAAAATAGTCTAGCATAACAGTTCCCCATCATTCATTTACAATTTGCCCATCAGATATTAATATTCATACATATTTAAACCCTGGTTAATGAAAGTAATCAACCGTGTAAATATTCATACTCATTGGTAAATATTTTGCTGGTTGCAAGAAATCTGTTGAGGATGCCTGAAAGTCAGGCATTTCATCTCCTGAGTTGCTGATCATTGTTCTATTAATGTGCGTGCGACACATAAAAACTTGAAACAGTTATCACATGGCTTGTTTGACACACACACACACACACACACACACACACACACACACACACACACACACACACACACACACACACACACACACACACACACACACACACACACACACACACACACACACACACACACACACGTCGTTGGCACTCACTTAGGAAAGTGCGTGAGTATGAGAGTGCGTTTCTCGGGCAGCAGCTTGTCCTTCTCCACGCGGAACTTCTCCAGCAACTGCCGCCGTGTCACTGTGAATATGGACTTGAGCAGGCTGCGGCCAAACACCTGAGTGGTCTCGTAGCGAGGCAGGCTGTCGTTGCTCTGGGGGACGTGGCAGTAGCATAGCCACCTAGCCACCAAAGAGAGAGAGAGAGACCAGGATACAAACAAGTTTTAGGAAAATAGCCAGTGTCCCAAATAACTGCTGAGAAACAAATAGGGGAGCGGAAAGGTAAAGACAATACAGTGGTTGTGTCCATTTTTGCTGTGTGTGTGTTGGTGCATAATTATGAGAAATATCGGATCAGTGATTATTTTGCCCGATATTGTGAGTGATTATTCATTGAGATTCAAATAGGATTTTTTTAATTTAACACGTGTTAAAAAAAAAGAGAAAAATCTGATGTTTAATTTTGTACAAATGACTTGCAACCTTTCATGATTAGCTAATTGAAAAGGCCAAAATGGCAATTTGCCATTAAAGGTGTCACCCTTGTGTGTGTGCCTGCGCGCGTGTGTGCCTGGGTGTGTTGTGTGTGCAAACCTTGTGTAGTCAACTTTGTAAGCCGTGCCATCGTCTTTCTGAGAGCGCTGGCGATATTGCGTTGGGGTCTCCAGCTTCCAGTAGTTGAGGCACAAGAGGAACATCTTGGAGAGTTCAAACATGGTCTGACGCTCCTTTGGTGCCAGGTGACTGAACTTGTACTGGACAAAGTTCAGCACCCCCTTTGTGGAAAGACAAGTTAAATAAACAAATAAACGATAACCATATATTTAGGTATAAATGGTCTTGTTATATATTAGGCATCGATCAGGTCAGGCAACTTGCCTAAGGACGCCTCAATGCTTGAACCAAGAAGCCTCCACCACCCTCAGCACTATTCTACTTAGACTAGTCACATTATAATGTACACTTATGGTCAAGTTTCTGAGGTAAGGGTTTCATCAACACATGTTTACCTGCTCTATGTTTGGTTTCTCAAAGGGAGGACTTCCAAGAGACCCCTCCACAATTGGCTGGCTCATCTGCAGTATGCATTTCCTCAGCAGCTATCAAAGAAAATGGAAGATAGCAGATTGATTTGTACATTATGTTTACATATTGATATGTGTTTACCTGGATCCACATTGTATGATAATGTTAATATAAATGTACTACGTAATCACTGAAGGCATTTTCAGTAAGGACAACAGAGTGTAGAGGTCACACATTATTGATAGAGTATAGTAACAGCTTTCAATTACCTTGAAGAGGTAGAAGTAGACTTGCTTCGTGTCCGTATCCTCCTCTTTATGTACGGACATGAAGAGATTTTCCACGTCCACGACCATCCCCAACAGCCTGTTTATCTCTTCCTCCGACACATTCTCCAGGTGGGATACATGGTCAGCTACACAGGATAAAAGGACATAATTAGTCAAATAAGATCCCTTCCCAACCACAAGTTATTTGTCAGCGTCATTAACTTGAGTCAATTTATGTAGGCTTCGATCAGCGGCTAATAACAGCATCTTTACATATATAAAGGAAAGGGATGATATTTGGTACCCAGAGCATGTCCACAGCTGCGACAGGGTTCGCTTAGGCTGGCCGCTTGTGGTTGAAGGTCCATACGGGTGGCTGTAGGTGGGTTTGGGTTTTTCCAGCCATTACACTTGCATGTATCGCTGGCCTGAGAACAGCAACGTAGAAATAGCATTGAATATACCCCTGTAGTTGCATTGCCATAATATGCGAACCATTAATTACTAGCTAGCAACCCGTTCAAACAGCTGATGAGGTATAGCATCCTACTGATGGTTCGCTATGCACACACATTAACCGTAGCTTTGCAAACAGTTGTTTTTCCTGAATGGTATGCAAGTGTAGACATCGAATGTTAAACAGACATGACACGTATAAACGAACATTTCTCAGTGCTTTGTTGTGAATAACTTTAGCTAGCTAGGCTAGCTACCTTGCATGCGGAGAATACGCCAAGTTTCTCTAGCTTTTTTGCCCGTGGGAAAGCTCGGACTTGGGCTTTCTTCTGGCTTGCACGCTGCTGTTGGCTTAAGCCCGGCCTGGCCGGGTCGCTATTTGCTGACCCAGAACCGGTAGAGGCAGTATTCGAACCAGCAGACCCACTGGACTGGGCTTGGAGAAGCCGCGGTTGCAAGGCCTGTGCCGCCGGGTCCGACATATCCACGCTTCTTTGCAACCCAGTAGACTCTTCTTCTCTTCGCTTTTGCGGGTGCCTCACCCTCAATGGTGTGATGCATTCTGGGCGATGTAGTATGTATGCGAGGAAAACGCTCACTCCATTTTTTTCTTCACTTTATTTAACCAATGCCATTGCAACGTTTAAGAAGTTACATGAAAATAGCATCGAGTAGAATATTGACCAAACAACCAGGGAGGTTGAACAGGGATACGTTGTTTATCCCTGAGCATATCCAGCATATCCCTGAGCACTCATTTAGCCTACTTGTGCATTATAAAAGGTGGCCAAAATCCTTACAAAAACGAAAGTAAGAACCAACTATGAGAGCCTATTTCAGATTGTGTCACGTTAATCGTCATCCAGAGAATGGTGGAGACTTAACATTGTCAAACCACCACGAAATATTTGTTTACTCATACGGCAATGAATATTGTGAGGTGTGGTTGAAATAATTCCAGACGGACATAATATACCTCCCCTTTGTTTATTGATAAAATTAAAATGTCCTTTGCCTCATCTTTACGCACACACACACACACACACACACACACACACACACACACACACACACACACACACACACACACACACACACACACACACACACACACACACACACACACACACACACACACACACACACACACACACACACACACAGCTGTAGAGATACTGTTGTGCTAGTTGTTGACGTAATTACAGAGTGTGACAACACCGGTCAAAAGTAAGCCCTCCCGATATTACAAAAATAAAAGTGGTAAGGAATAGAAAATTAAGCTAAGGATGACATCTGATTTGATGGAGATGAGATAGAACCAGTGCATTTAATACCATAGAATAATAAAAAAAAAATGAATAAAAAAAGAACATCCTCAATCACAAAAATAATTGATGACAATATATCAGAGTGGGAAGATATTGTATTGACAATAACTACTGATTGGTAATATACTTGACAAAAGATACAAATACAGCAACATGTTTCTGATACACAATTCAATTTTGGTCAAGAAACGTGTCTTGCTTTATGCATTTGACTCATGATTCAAACACAGTACAACAATGCTAAAAATGACTTGCCTGTGATATGGTTAATAATGGTATATTGAATGTTTATGGTCAGATATCAAGACGTGATAATCAATTCTTGGTTGGTCTAGGCCTTTTTATAAAACCAAACAAAAACACAAATCAGACCGGATAATCTGTCAAGTAATAAACAGTGACAATGAAAGCGTGAATTTACAACGCCACTATCTAGTTAATCTTTCCCCTATCCATCTTTTTTTTGTTTTGTTTTTTTTCTAACCCAGACTCCATCCTATCCAAGCAGCCTACCAGCATCCATGAAGGAAAAAATAAAGTGACGGTTGACACATTTGCAGACCAAACAAAGAAGAGGGTTTGAGTTCTAACAGTGGCACAGGACCATGATTGAAAATACTGCGGTGATTACTGGTGCATGGTCGAGATGGAATTAGGAGGAGACAGGGCGAGAGAGAGCTGATAAGCCTCTTGGGCGCTCTGCTTAAAAAAACGCCATGTTAGCGCCGAATCTCACCTAGCCACTGATCAAGAGAAAGGGGAGCAGCAGAGGGCTGGACGAAGTGCGATGGAAAACGGATCATATCCCGCTTCCGTCTTGGGGACCTTTTTTTAAGTTTTCCTCTTGGTTATTTCAAGGTATCCATCATTGTGGCGCTCTTGTTGGTCTAGATTTTCAGTATGCATACATCGACACACACATATATATAGAGGTATACAAGCGCATTGTTCTGTTTAGTTGGTTTGTTGGTTGATTCATTGGTGAAAACGGTCACTGGGTTCGGGCCAAACAATGAAGGGTCTGTGTTGCTTAAGGGTCTGACCATGGGTTTGATTGGATCGATGGGATGCGCTTTTTCTCAGCTGGTTGATATCGAAGACTGGTTGCTTGATACTGTGGGTGGGTTCGTAGCGATCGATCTGATTTGGGGTTCCAGTACGTCAGTTAGTTCCCCCCACCGCAGCACTGGCTGGCGCGGCCCTGTGGCGCGGCTTCCTGCAGGTCCACGCCGCCTCTGGCCCGTCCGCCCGCGCCGGCGGCCCCCTGGGGCTCGCTCTTGGGGAGCTTCTTGGCTGGGGGGGGGGGGGGGGGGACATGAGAAAGGATGAGCCGTCAATTTATTATTTAATCGTTGCATAGAATCGTAGCGTACCTTATTTGGTGGCTTTGCTCAGTACGTACCTATCGCCATAAAGATCTCATTAACATTCATTGCAGTCTTGGCTGACGTCTCCATGAAGAGCAAACTATTGTCGTCTGCATAGGATTGTGCTTCCTGAAAAGCAAAACAGGTGGATAGTGGTTTCATATCGATCAGTTATTAGTGCAGATTATTTTCTGGCCTATATTTTACAGAAAAATGTCATTGAACATCGTCAATTGCAAATTAATTGATACAAATGCAGTTAAACATTTGCAATCGGGGGACTGTACCTGAAAATCGACTGCTCTTTTGTTGGACAGGTCTGCCTTGTTTCCTGACAGTGCAATAACGATATTGGGGCTGGCTTGTCTCTGGAGCTCCTTTACCCAGTTCTTCGCACGCGTGAACGTATCCTGGTGGCAGAAGCACAACGCAAAAACCTTCATAAGAAACGTGGCATTTCATTATGTAAGTAAACATACCGTGGACAGGATTGTTAAGCCCAAGGGTAGGACGCGGGTAAGATAATTTGACTATTCACACAAAATATACAGCAAATTATCAAGCACACATGTTTTTTCGAAAGCTGAATATAGACTAGTACAAACTTTGTTGTCCCACAGTCACCAGGTTGCTATGCTTCAGCAGAATACATTAATATGTTTACTATTCCACCATCAAATTCTTAAAACATCTGTAATAAGCGAAAGCCAGAAAAATATTGTAACCACTCCCATGCACGTTTCAAAACAGATGCGTTGTGTACTGAAGAGTCAATCCCGCAAGGCCAAATCGGAGATCCAATATAAACCTATATCTAAAACAATACTGCTAAGCTTTATTATGAAAGTAACCAATCACAGACTCATCGCACTGCATTCGCATTGCATTGGACTGATCAGCCGTCAATGGGCTATGATACATTTGAATGGGAAGCGGGCCGCCTGACTCACTGTATTGGTGATGTCGTAGACCACGATGGCAGCCTGGGCGCCCCTGTAGTACATGGGGGCGAGGCTGTGGTAGCGCTCCTGTCCTGCGGTGTCCCAGATCTCAAACTTCACTGTTGTGTCGTCCAGGCATACCGTCTGTGTGAGGAAGGCAGCTAGAGAGAAAGACAAGCCACATGCCGCTTTAGAGTCGAGTGATCATTTCAATGAAAGATTGAAGGATCTTCTCAGAGGGAGCCATAGCCAGGCTATCTATCTTGTAAAAAAAAATCTTGGCATTCAGTCTGTGGAAACAAAGGAAGAATTTCATTGCACAACTGAGAACGTCTCATTTATGCATATGACAATAAACACTTTGAATTGAATTGAATATACAATGATGCATTGTTTGGACTTTGATGCAGTCACTCTTATAACTGCCTAGTGAAGTCAAGGAAATATCAATCAGTCGAACGCCCCTCATTTTGACGTGATTCCAAAGAAAAATACAATTAATTAAAGGTAATCTTCTAATCCAACTCATAGTAATGATGTTCAAAGGTTAGGTTTGCTTAATAAAATGAGCAATTTATTTACTTTTAACCATGTAGTCCACAGTTCTATCCCAACTAGATTGATAAGAAGAGGCCCACGCTCCAAATATTTCTTGCTTATTCAGCCCCTTGTGTCACATCACATGACAGGGGAAATGTATGTTCTGTAGGCACCGCATATTTTAGAGCTTTGGAACCTTTGAGCAGGCGCATGGCAGCTGACCACCAAGTAAAACAGAAAAAAATGCTGAGTACTTTAAAGTCTTTGGTCAGTGTGAGCAACAGGCATCCTGTCTTTACATCCTGAAGAACTTAGTGGAAGGAAGCCATGGTGTCAGTATTCTGTGTCGACCTGAATAAAAATGTCTGAATGAATACACAATTAGCAAAAAAATACAATTATCCTTAACCTTCCTCATCTCCCACGCAGGATGCATTTACAATGCTAACTAGTAGAATTTATAGAATAAAAACAGCTGACATCTGAGCAAATGCCAAGCAAAATACCTATGTGTGGAATGTGGTGGAAACAGGTTTATGAATAGAAGGACTGAACACTTTTGTTAAACAGCACACAATAAATTTCCTGTCCTGCCGGGGCATCTGGGGTCAACGTCTAACGCACACTCATTCCAGTCATAAACCACATATGCCTCACAAACCTTTGGCCAGCTTATTCACCATAGATTAAAATATACCAATATAAGGTTGAATTTAATGTAAGAACCAGTGTCTAGTCAATACTGCCTCATTGGTTTTCAGCAGGCCAAACTCCACTGTTCTGTCTCCCATCCATCACATTTTAAGTCAATAATGTATCGCATCGGCTGCCTTTGAGGCAATTCAATCAAATGTGGGGTTTATTTCATAGTAGTACTAAATTCCCCCCCCCAGCGACTTCATTTTAAAGGACACGGTGCCTAAGCGGCACTGGTTTTGACCAGGCACCAAACCCGGCTAAGTGGGTCGAGCTAGCGACACTGCAGCCCCACTGATTGGATGACTTATGTTTTGAGAAATCAACAGCAAAGTTAGCGTACAAGGATTCTCGTGCTTTCCCGCTGATTTTCACAGTTTACATTGAAGAACTACGCCAACATTGCCGCTTGATGCTGGTGTGTGGTTCAATTGTGTACACATCATTCAGATTAAAGGAGTAGCTATTATAATTATTGACATTTTCAACATTTAATTTAAACGATCAAAGGCAACATCGCTTTTCTCACCGCTCTACCAATATGGGTTAAAATTGTTGTTGTCGTTGGCTTCCATTGTTCTCCCCCAAAAAATACATTCACAAAAGCGTCTGATTACTTTGGTCAGCACAAGGAAACCTTTGAACCTTTTCCCAAAACATTTGTGTTTAGTGATACTGAGATCAGCTCAGAGAATAGCCTGTAACTTTATATTTTTGGACCTTGATAAAACTCTGCACTACCAAGGGTGAGAATAGTAAAAGTAGACCAAACAAGGGTCAAAATACTTTCCTAAATGTTGACATGGGGTAGATGTTTTGTTCTGGGCTTTAAAAAAAAACCATAGTGAGATGTTCAGAGACTGAAAATAATTATGAGCAATAATTCTCAATACTTTTTTCAGGCACGCAGCAACAGTTGTAAAGAAAAAACACACAAATGATTGCGAATAAGCATTGTATCAAAACAGTTGGCATCAATGAAAACAACACGGGTAACTTTAAAAACAGATCACTCTTAATTGAACAGCTCTATTTAATACAAGACATAACGGTCTGGGTACTGAGCATAGTGAATAGATGAAAAAACGTATCAGTAAGTCAGAAATCTCCCTTGGGCTGGAGTCATTTATAGCTTATTTTGAATTGTTTGCCAAACCAGAACATTATTCTTCACATGTTTTATCATCCATTAAGCCGCTTGTCAGGGGGCACCAGGTGAGCCAAGTACAGAAAACTCGTTCTGCCGCTTCAGCTCCACGTTTGGACAACAGAGGATTTGTGAGCTAGGCGGTCGGTTGGTCTACTGTAATCGTTCATTCAGCAGCCTAGCAAACATACAAGCTCTTAAATCTACTGAGGGACGCCAACAAACACCAGACCACCAATAGCCTTGGAGCACTGGGAAAGAAAAACATGAGAAAGAGGAATAAGACCCTCACCTCCAATTGTGCTCTCCTGGTATTCATGAAACTGGCCTTTGACGAAGCGCAGCACCAAGCTGGATTTTCCAACTGCTGATTCCCCCAACAGCACTAGCTTGAACTGGCAGATCTTGTTGCTGGCTGCCGTGCCGTTGGTCCGTGCCGGTCCTCCTCTCCCTGCCATTGGGCTGTGTTGAAAGTTTCTCTAGTGGAACAGGAGGGGGGGGATGTCCAGGCAACTTAGGGTAGTCTCACACAAGGCAGGTGGCGGTTTCCTAAGGCAGGGCCAAACAGTGTCCAGGTGAGGAATGATCCGCGGGAAGAGGACACCTCAGTAGCAAGAGCTGGAAAAGAGAGGGAATGCGTATTAAATGGCCGCTTAAGTTAGACACACTTTTCAATACAGACACAAGAGGACACTATCCACTAATCAATGTAATCAGTTAAAAAAAAAATTGAGGACGACTCAAATGTTTGCATCTTTTATTATCTTGCAAACACATAAGCAGACTTACTTTTGGCCAAAAATATCCAAGCCCAACTTTGTGATTCTTAACTGAACACTGAAAACTGACATATTATAAATTGACCAATAGGCTATCCGTTGTGAGAGCCCGGCACGTCCCTTAAGGAATGGATCCGTATCGTCAGATATGTTCTTTATTAGGCCAAAGTGTTAGATCTTAAAACATGTTATTATTTGGCTTCCCCTTCAGTTTACTATCTGTTAAATGATGCATGTATCAGCTTCTGCTTGGTCAGAGGGACAGGAAACTGTAATTAAGTCAAAACAGGATGTGAAGACGGCAGAGGACACTAGGCACTGTTTTCAGCGCTTCCTCACTTGGAACGCAAAAAAAGACCAATCGTACTTAATAAATGTCTAATAATGGGTTTGTGAGTTTAAAAGTGGAACATTTCTCCAGTTAGTGGAGGTAAGGCGGTTAGTTTTTTCCCTCTCAAGCAGCGTTTTGGGCTAATCTCCGATGCATGAGGAGGCCAGGGACAGAACACATGCGAATTATCGTCATGCTTCATAAATTCTATATACTACTCTCAAATGCATTCCCAGTGCTGACAAGGGGGTGTTAACATAAGTATTTTAAACAATGGAATCTGATCTACAATAATATCATCGAGCACACCATAACCACATAAGTGAACAAAGGGAATACAATACTTGAAATTGAAATGCGTTCTTGATTGAGTTTGTTTTTGTTCCAAGGCCCTGGTTAGCAAGTGTGTGGCTGGAGGAACTGTGGTCCTTTCCACCCTAAACAGACATCAGTAATCCACAATAAGCCTGGAGGGTTGGACCGGAGCCCAATACGCCTTTCCCACACTCCCACATCCAGCAGAGCTGAGGGAGGCCGTTAGAGACCAAAGCAGCAGAGGTGGCTGGAGAATAAGGCTACACTGTTCACTGTGTCAATGGATGGTGCATCTGAATCCAACCAAAGGGCCATGGGTTCACCTGTTTTATGCCCCTCGTTCATCAAACCTCCTTAAAGAACTCAACAGCAAAGACTAGATTAAAAACAGCACAGTTGAGGCAGAGTAAATGTTAATGGATGCGTTTTTAAATATGTTCATTGAATGTTGATTCCATTATCTTAATTACCAATCCTAATCCAAGATTAGACTTGATCATAAGATACAGCTAACATGTTGTAGACAAGGGCTTTATGAAAGCTTGACATTGTGTCAATAAGACCTCAAATATAAGCCAATAATAGGCATTATTCAATGTTCAGCACCATTAACTAGGATCTGTGGCTCCTAGATAATGTCCTGATCTGTAGTACGCTCATCAAGGGTACCTTGGCAGAACATTGTTCCCCTGAGCCTACATGTATGAACTCATCAATCGACCTCCACATCATTAGAGTAAGCTGCACAGGTGGCATTAAAACCCCTAGCAAAAGTCCCAAGCCCCGGGCTCATTCAAATACAGTAGACTCTTCTGAAGCAGCCTACAACAGATTGCCTAATGGCATCCTTAATGGTCTCTGGAGAGCTCCACGGGAAGGGGGTTGGAAAGACAGACAGAGGATATGGGTCAGGGAAAGGGTGAAAACTGGGTGTATGGAAAGAAACGCTATGAAATATTTATACTGGCCTGGTTTTTAAAGTGTAAGTGAACCCCCTGTTTCAGCTCAAAATTCTAACACAGATTTACAAAGAAAAAAACGGATACTTGCGATTTTGTATATGAAATGATTCACACCTTTGCATTTTACTATAACTGGGAAGCATATTCCTCTCTGGGACGGAAACAAAGAAATCCACCACTGCTCAGAAGAAGTTTCACACATCCACACACCGTGTCATTATAATAAAAGTGTCCAAGAAGTATAACCCTCTCTTCTTCGCCACAGTCAACATCAACCGCCCCCCCCCCCAGACAGAGCTCCACGCATCCACCAACAACTCGCTGTGGTGATGTCCAAGAATTGACTAAAAAGCACTTTGTCGTCAGGAAAGAAGGGTTCCCTGCTTTCGGGGCAGAGTGGAATTCACAAACCGGTTGGCGGAGACTGGCAAAAACAGTAGCTCCCTCTTTCTCTAAATGATGGTCTTATTTCAGTAGTTAAAATGGCTTTAGATTACTTAATTAATTAATACATTTGGGTTTACTACCCTGTTAGGACCTAAAATAAATGTATTAACACAAAAAAGGTAAAGGTATGTATGTAACGTTTTTTTTTTACCATTAATCCTAACCTCATCAAAGAAAAAATATTTTTAGAAGGTAACTGTCAGACCAATATCGATGCCCAATGCATTTACATCACCGGGCACTCAAAGGAGCATTTAAGAGGAAAAAAGGACAATGTCAGAGAAGGTCAGTTTAGTCACTTAGTTCTGTTTAGGGATGTGAATAACTCCAATTTTTCATGGTCGAATAATCAGTGGGTAGTATGAACGAATATCGATTATTCGATGTGTGCCGAAATTCACCAAGACAGCCATGGATCATCGGCAAGAAATCACTTAATATCTTAAACACAAAACAACAACTACCGGCTAAGTAGTTCCAGTCAAATTGTCTGTTCAGCCCTCAAAACGAGAGCTGGTAAATTGTGAAAAATGCATTAAATTGCGAAAAATGCGTAAAATGCGTAATCTGAAAATGCGGTTATATGCTATAGTCCCTCCCTACAGTATCTGTGGTATAAAGGCTGAATCGCGACGGTCTATACTTTCAACATTAAGAGTACGTATTTATCATTTGAAATTCATCCCAGCCTTTATACCACAGATACTATAGGGTCTATAGCATATAACCGAGTTTTCTGATTACAGTTTAATGTAACAGTAAGCTGACAACATCGCTAATTAACACAGCAACTGCAAATTAACTGGACGGAGATAACCATGGCAACCGGTCAAACAAATTTACTTATGGCGATCTATCTGCGCGCACATCCGGCGTGTTGATAAACAAATAATCCCCCTATAAATGAATGGTCTTCATTTATTTTCTATGGCAAGTGACCGTGGTATAAGCGGGATAATGCCCTTGGACACCTGTCCAACATTAGTTCCGTCCGTTAATTCTTGTTTATTCGAATGGGAAAAAATGTTAACGGTCCAAATGTTAAAAATCGAATTTTGACCCTCGGGAACGAATAATCGAATATATCCGTAGTTCTGTTACAATATGCTAAACCAATGCACCCGACCCACAACAAAAACCTTCATGAACCACACACACACTTCACCGTTGAAGTGAGCAGTTGAAAGCAGAAGGTGACCGTATGGACGCTAGGGGTGTAACGGTACACAAAAGTCACGGTTCGGTACGTACCTCGGTTTTTAAGTCACGGTACGGTACGATACGGTACGGTTAATAGTTAATAAAAAAAAAAAAAAAAAAAGCAGCAATGAAAACACCAATAAACTTTGTTATGGCATTTGCATTTCTGAATTCCCAGTGAGCTGGGTTTGTACAGCTCGCTTTTTTTTTTTCACAGCAACGGTGATAGTAACACCTGGATGGCGCCTTTTCAAATGCGTGTGCATGTTAAAGTGCTGTAAGTAGACACAGGGAGCCCTATCCATAGCCGGACAGCCTGTCGGAGACCCTCTCCGTAGCTTACGTGCACATCCAATATTTTTAACTATGCGTCGAAACCATGGACCTATTGGTCGACGCAACGGAGACGGCAAGGGCTGTGATTGGTCCTCTAACAAAATCATTTCCTGAATCACTTCTTCGGTTTGACTTTGTACCTTAATTACTTTGTACATTGTTTACTTTGCACCAGGACCAATAAAACACCAAATAAGATTTGAAAAGCTTTGGAAGTGTATTTACAACACTGCTTAAATGGTTTGTAACATACATACTGTATAAGATAGATCGGGCGGCCAATTGCATTGCGTATCCGACATCCCGACGGAGAGCTGCTGAAGGGATTACGGAGTCGGAGTAGCATACTTTGGCTAAACGGTCCGGGTGGAACTCCGACTTCAAGTTTTAAATTCCGTATTGCAAAACAAGCCTTTACATTCACCATATTAACACTATGTACGCCACATTTACGAACCGCGGTACACCTCTGTAACCGCACCGAAGTGCCTGTACCGTGACGGTTCGGTACAAATACGTGTACCGTTACACCCCTAATGGACGCAAGAGCATTATTGAAATTGAACCCAAAATGATAACCCAAAATGAATACCACGCAGGCATGTGTTGCATAGGCGGCTGCCTAAGCTGTAAAGTGCTGTGGGAAACCCAAGAATCATAAGATCAACTTTCCCAAAAAAAACCTCCAACTCACGGCCCCGTTAGTTTGCGTCAGAACACAGTAATTGAGGGGTTTTTTTATTCTGAGAAGTCTCAACCACCAATTCTGAGGGGCTCTTTCTTTACACATTTCGGCTCATCAAAGGATTGGCCAAATTGTGTTCAACTTCAAACTGCAGTGATTCCGCCGCAAAAATAACACTTTATTCCAGGAAAATACAGCCATTTCCAATGCTGTTTGACTGGTTGAATTCCACTAGAATTGTTCAATCAATATGCGGGTCTTGTGTGAATCAAATTTTTTTTGCTAAAAAAAAACTTAATCTGGCAGTTTTACAGCGTTCATATGTAAAAGGGCTACGGACTGCCGCAGAATAGCAACGAGCCACTAGTTGACAATGCCATTGTGTTCCAATATTAGCCATATCCAGTACTAGTCCAGAATCATGCATCAAAGGGAAGTAAATAGCACTAATGCAAACTGTAAGCGGGTGACAGTTTGCATTAGTCATTAAAGCCACAGCGGTGGTAGTGGTGCAACAAACACCTCCGACACAGATCTCACTCTACCAGTTATCAGGAAGCAAGAAGGGACATGACAGAGGTTGTCTTCAGTGCAAGGGTGGGGTAACTTTTTGTTTGTTTGGCAGTAACATTGACATGTGTGTTTGAGCTCAAGTTAGTGGAGTGCTAGAGTACCAGTGAATGATACTTCATGGAGGACTTAAAAGGTGCTAAGCTGGAGCTCCTACCCCCTCAGGCCCGTCACGTGGGGCCTCAAGTGGTCTAGCCTTTGAATCAGTTGGTTATCGTGTAAATTAGAACTAGAACTGTTGGTTGCCGCCATTGTCGTTTCATCCAGCAAATCTGTAGGAATGGTGACCAATGGAAAATTGTATGAATTCCATCAAGAAAAGCCACAGGATAATTTTTAGCAACAGATGATTGGCCCATAGGAAATCATAGGCACCTCCTTCTCTTACTACAGTTCTGTATAAAGCCAGAAGAAGAAAGTTCTCTAAAAATTATTCAGACTTTTCCAATCCTTCTGTCTGCACAAGACATTATTATGCTTTGTAACTTCACGCTGCCAAACCGGGGCAACCATTTCCTCATTCTGGGTTCAGGGATAAAATTGGTTGCAAGCCCCTGCTATTTGCCTTACTTCAGCAGTTCATGCAAAGCATAATTTTGCATAAAGTAGTTGCAAAGCAGAGTTGCTTATAATATATTAGTCTAATATTTAACACGAAAAGGGTTTAGAATGATTAGTATCATTGTTGATTGAATAACAAAATCTCCCTACATCGTCCCACAAGATATTTTGATTTGCGTATTCAATAGATACTGTGCATAAAGTGAGATTGATATATGATTATGGTTAACCTCATTACTGGAAATTGGAAAACCCTATTCCATTTAACTTTTGCTGAACATTTAACCATCATACATATATTTATGTTAAGCGAAACGTTCAAGCTGGGGAATGTTGTGTATAAGTAGACTAACCTGGAGTACCCTTTGGTCTATTGACCTTGAGCAAGGCTCACCTTCCAATTAAGTGATAAGAAACATTAGCAATTAATATTCCGTTTACAGATCAAGAGATAACCTAGGAATGTGTGCCTGTGGGCAGCCAGGCAGTATTATAACTACTACATTGCATCGACTAGACGAATGTTGTCTAGTGAGTAGAATAATACGATTTGTCCTTAATTGTTCCAACCCAACGATGTTACTCGTGCTTGGTTTTGTTATGACAGGTCAAGCTTGTGGTGAACAAGTTCCACAGAAAGAGTCGTAGACATAACATTACAGTCGGCAAAAAACGTAATATAAAGCTCGTAGTCCATAACTGTTGTCAATATCCATGTCTAGCTGTCAAAGAGAAAAAATAGAAAGTCAATCACGTCAATATTTAAAACCAACATAAATCGATGTTGGTCAAGCGTTATCCGCCTATGTTTGGAACAAACGCTTATCGACAGAGAGTCTTTTCACCAGTCACTAAAGTTACCAACTTGATAAAGACATATACTCATTTGGACCTGCAGCCTCAACGCCTTGGCCAAAGTAAATTACGTCATAGTCCTGTATGTGAATGTAGCGTAAGCTAGCTGGTTAACTAGTTGAAAAGGGATATTTTGTAGCTACCGACGTTCGGTGTTCTGTAAATAACAAATGCCCTAATGTCAGTTCACCAAGCCCAGGGCACATAAGACAAGCCAACAATAGGTGTAATCTTGTCTATGGTCTACATTACATGTTGCCTTACTACAGTTATTCAACTAGTAACATTAGACAGTGAGCTGATGTAGCAGCAGGGTTAGCGCACTCCATAACGTCACTGCCAAACGTAGTCAGCTGTTTTTAACACTTGGCAGATGCAACATAACGTTGATTTACGTCTGTCTATCGTTTGTTAAGGTACTGCCGTTTCCCCAGTGACAAACAACACGAATGCATACCCATTGCTATTTCCCCCTTAGGTTAGATGGCTTAGCCTAGCCATTCTAAGGCTAGCATCTCGATGCAGTTTTGGTAAGAAAAAAAGAATCGCCTGAGTGTGGACTTGTCTGTTTGGCTGAGCACAATAATATAGATACGGACACACTGACACAATCGATGAAAAGGAGACGTCAGTACCGCGGCGATATTTCTTGAGTGTTATTATAATTACACACTTGTGACAAGTTTAACTTACGATACTTTGGCGTCTTTCGGAGATGACATCGGCAGCTCCTATCTTTCCGTTCTTGGACCCTGGCCTTCCTTTCCGGTGAGGGACTTTTCCGGGAACCTCCCACGCTTCCGTGGTTTTCCGACCAATGGTTGTTCCTCACTTCTGTCATCGTCGGATTCAATAAAAAATCCACCTCCTCGAGCCTTCTCGTATTAAGGATACATATTGTTTTTTTTAAATGAATCATTGCAAGGAAAAACAATTTGCAGTTGATGTTTACTCAAAATAATCGTTTAAAAAGATACACAATTGGATACTACTGATTAGATGCGGAGTGAGTTATGTGTACCACACAGTTCTAGCCCTGCTTTGTAAACGTTAAAATTTAAAAGTTTGGCGGTTATATATTTTAAAGTAAGCTACAATAGAATTGCCCAACATATGGATTTAGATCATTGTGATGAACAATGCAGAAGTCTTAATGTTCCAAATTGGATAGTCTACCCGTGTAACCCATGGGAAATATGGCAGATCTTTTCACAAACTATTGGCAGGAGGCAAGAAAATGCAGCTTGATTTGTTTTGTGAGGGACCGTACGGTGCACCATGGGCGGCTCCAGAAAATGTTGATTGCCATCGGTCGAAATGTATGTAACTGTGTACAAAAATGTAGGCTATATCTGCACACAAAATGCTTATTTTTGAAACACAAAAATCTATATTTCTTTATTCAAATATCTTTGATCACCCCTTTGTCTGATTGAAGGAAGGACGAAATTTACATTTTTGTTTTGCTGTGACTCCCCTGAATGACCACTGAGTGGCAGTATAGATATTCGATATATCTTCATGTTAAAATAACGTAATGATCGTGTAATTTCGAATCAAGAAGTACAGACTGCTCACCAAGCAACATTTTTAATCCACGTCCATATCTTCAATAGTAAATGCCAGTGTTCATCAAAATAAAAACATTAATTTTTGAATAGATATTCAGAAGCAAGCGATCATAATCATGCTGCATTGTCTTCCCAAAACACAGTCCTATGATCATTTGGGGGATTTGGATACCTCCAGACCCCAGAGTGGTTCAACCTGTAAGGTTAAGCTGTTGCCAGTGCCCTCAGAATCCACCATATCATTTTCTGTCCTCTCATTTCTATATTTAAACTCCTGCTGATCTGAAACTAAGCAATCCATTGAGGCTGACTGCGTTTTCATTGAATGCGTATGGCTCTGCGTTTCTGTGGGAATGGAGCTGGATCCGACAGGGTCGTTCTGTCTTGGGCTGGTGAAGGCTCCATGGTGGCCCTTGTCCTGTGCGATGCTTACATGGGCACAATGCGTCATGGGTGTCAACGCACCGAAGGTGGTGTCCAGCTGCTGTGGAAGCAGGCCGGGAGGCGTGGTGGAGTGAGGAAGGGGTGCTGGAGACCGGGTGTGGCCGGTGCCAACCTGTCTGCTCAGAGAGGGATGGGACTTACTAAGACCTCCGGAGGAACACAGAGGAAAGCTGCTCATGGCTGACAAGGAGGTCTTATAAACCAGCCGGAGTTCAGGACCATGGCCAGGGAGCCCTTGGCAGAGCGGGCCGAGACCCGGAGGTGCGGGCGGGCCTGCTGCTTGGCCGGCTAAGTGGCTCATGTAAGGGGAAGTGGGCGGGGTTCTGGAACTCTGTAAGGGACCCTGGCATCGACTCTGAAACCTGTGCTCGGGGCCCGTCGGGCCGCTTTCAGAGCAACACTGGTGCACGCACGACGGGGGGATGGAACCGGATGGGTGGCAGAAATGCTTCCCCTTCTGGCCCAGAGGGGTACTGTCGCGGGCCTCGGCGCAGCCCCACAGGTTCCTGGCCGGGTGGCTGACGGGCTCATGGTGGTGGTAGCCGGTAGGCCAGTTGGGAACACTGTAAGGGACTTGGTTCTGCCAGTCGGAAGGGGTCCCGCCGGTCGCGGGGACCATCTGTACGCCATAGGAGCACTTGGATGGCAGAGAGGTTTGATGCAGCATGGTCACATGACTCTGCAGGAAATGCATCATTTCCTGCAGCTCCTTGGACAAGTTGGATACCTCTTGATTGAGGCTGGACATCTGCGAGGGAAAATTCGTTTTTGTTTTGTTCTCAATAATTATACAGTGCTGCATGAATCCATTAGATCTATATATTTTTTTAAACCCTACCTATAGGATGACTCATTACCTAACATCGTCCCCTAACTTTTATTTATCTTTCCTGAGATGAATATCCCATCTTACTTTTAAAGTTATTATATTGATAATAAAAATGCTTAGGTCCAGTTCATTAAATATATGACATTTACAAATATCATAGCTTTAAGCAATATTAAAAAGTAGATTTATCCCATACCTCTTTGTTTAATTTGCCGATATTCTGTTTTATATCTTCTGTTTCTAGCAGCAGGTTAGCACTTATCTGGTAAGGGTCTGTAAAAGAGAGAAAAAACATTGATGACGGACAGACAGAGAGACAGACAGGTATGAATTCATTTTCATCGTAATAGACCATTGGCAGTATTTTCCTTTGGCTGGAGAGTTACCTTTTTCATTCGTCCTTGCCTCATTGTGCTCCACATTAAAATGAAAAGAAGGACTGTTGTCCTCGATTCCATCCACCACCCTTGATGATACAAGCAGATATATAGAGTTACATGATGTGCTCAAGCAAACAAGGTAAGTAAAAATCCAGATAGAATTTCAACCAGGGTCACCTGGGGCTGAGGTCTAATGGGCTGACTGAATTCAGAGTTGGATCGAGCAACTTGTTGGTTTGTCGACAATTGAAATCCAGGTCTTGAGAGATATTCAGCATCGGCGCAGGTCTGCCCTCCTCGTTGATGAGCAGGAGCGGTGAGGGTATTTCACTTCGACCGCCGCCCTGGACAGGGGAGCGACATACGCGGAGGGAGTTGATGTGACCAAGCTCCTCCCCCAACAGGTTACTGAGGCCGGGCTGGCGAACGGGGCTTCCCATTCCGTGCAGCAGGGGCACCCCCCTGTGATGAGGGAGCTCCACGTCTTCACCTTTCTCTGCGTGGTCTGCGCCGGAGATGATGGGCACCTTGCGCTCCCAACCGTCTCTCTCCTGGGAAGGAGATCGTTGGAGAGATTGTGTGAGATATTTTGTTGTTGTTTTCGCCATCGCTCTGTGATACAAACATGAAACAAGTCATCTTATTGTTTATCATTATTTTGCAGAACATAACAGATTGGAATGTTGCTCCATAATGTTCCTGATTTTACTGAAAGCGTTTCAAAGAATGGGACATTACTACTGCATGGACAGAACCTAATTTATTTCAGGAAACTCAGTTATTGCAATAATAGCCAGAAATGCTGCCAGATACCTACCCACGCCATATTCTAAACAGCACAACATTTAGCAAATGATTTGGTCTCCAACCAAATGCATACTAGCAACTTCTGCCTCACTTATAATCATCCCATTCTGCAGTGTGACACCTTTCAGATTTGTCACATCAAAAGATATAATTGGAAGTGGCAGTGGTTTGCACTTGATTTGAGAGAGTGACTTACGGTAACACCTTAGGGTGTAATATTTGAGAGTTTGTCGACGCGGGGTGTAAAAAGCCTCTTTAAATAAAGCACCAAACACATGCATGTGGAGATAAAGAAGTGACTCAGAAAGGCAAATGTACCTGTGTTGGCCTGGGGGAGCGTGGGCATCTTGTCATTCCCTGTAGGGACACAGCTAGAGTGAACCCCCATGCAACGAAAACTTAACTGAATAATCATATTTTTCTGTGAGGGTGTTTGTGTGTGTTTGTGTGTGTGTGTGTGTGTGTGTGTGTGTGTGTGTGTGTGTGTGTGTGTGTATGTGTGTGTGTGTGTGTGCGTGTGTGTGTGTGTGTGTGTGTGTGTGTGTGTGTGTGTGTGTGTGTGTGTGTGTGTGTGTGTGTGTGTGGAAAAGGTCTTTACAACAGAGCTGCTGTCACACAGCACGCCTCCGCAGTGGATTCTGAATGTGGGCTCCTAGTTCTGATATTTTGCAGCCTAGGGATAGCACACCAGCTAACCCTATCAACCCAAATACAAAATTGTTGTGTGTGTGTGTGTGTGTGTGTGAGAGTGTGTGTGTGCTTATGCGCATGAGTGCGAGTGCGAGTGTGTGTGCGTGTGTGTGTGTGTGTGTGTGTGTGTTTGCATTTGTGCATAAACATGTGCATTTGTGTGTGTGTCTGTGTGTGTGTTTGTGTGCGTGTTCATGCATGTGAGCACATGTTTACGTGTGCGTTCTTGCATGTGTTCACATTTGTAAGTATACGTTTGTGTGTGTATGTATGTGTGTGTGTGTGTGTGTGTGTGTGTGTGTGTGTGTGTGTGTGTGTGTGTGTGTGTGTGTGTGTGTGTGTGTGTGCGAGTGTGTGTGTGTGTGTGCGTGTGTGTGTGTGTGCGTGTGTGTGTGTGTGTGTGTGTGTGTGTGTGTGTGTGTGTGTGTGTGTGTGTGTGTGTGTGTGTGCGTGTGCAAGTAGTGCATGTAGGAGCTCCTCTCACGTCCAGTTCGCTGCCGTCCCGCAGGTTGTAGGTGAGGTTGTGGTGGATGTCAGCGCTGAAGCGCCTGCCGTACTCGGGGTACATCCGCAGCACCTCCCTCAGGGCCTTGACGCTGATGTACTGCAGGTCACAGTAGGTCAGCGCCTTCACATCAGCGTTGGTCTTGATCACCTGGTCGTTGCCCGGGAGGTCGGCCCCGATCAGATCTCCTTTGCCTGAGGGGGTCGAGTGTTTAACTTTAAGTCGAACGATTCTGGGTTAGTTCCTGTATGGTTACAGCCAGGTTTGTTATTGATGAATGCACATATGCTGATTTAGGAAGATGTGCTGATTCCGGTAGAGATTTATCCAACCAGACCCGACGTCCGTTTTAGTTATCCATGTCTGAATTGCTATTAGACTGCTGCCTGCTCCTATGCGTCTGAAACTAACAACTCAAGGGCCTGTGTCCGAATAGCATGTTTTTCTATCACAAAGGCGCTGGCACTGGGAAGCACTGGCATGAAGCATTGAAAATAGAACGGCTGCATCCTTGCGCTTTGTTAACCATTTCAGCTCCTTCGCTCAACATGGTAGCAATTACTTCTTGTTATACAAGAAGTAATGAGCAACGTATGCAGACACAAGCAACGTATGCAGCGTTACAGTTTTGATTTGTGAAAGCAAATGGATGTAGAGTCTATAAACCTCATCTTTTCTGAAATGAAAGGTTTGCCTGAGACGTGACATCATCTGGGATTGGGCGACGCCGGCAGTATTTTCTCTGAAAAGTTCACATATTTTCAACCTGAAGGAAAAAAGCTGAAACTATGTGGAAAAAGACGGTGGGCGCCTTTCTCTCTGTCAAGGCCTGGCCAAGGGCCTTGAGTCGCTTGGGACAAAAGCCTCCGCTAAACGCCTGAATGGTAAATAAGAAATGGAATGTAGGACGAGTAGGCGATGAGAGTGATTCAGCTGGATTTTTTTTTTTAAACCAGACTAACCCAGAATAGCGAGAACCATGCTGTCTTTGAGCACCTCAAGGGAGCCCGAGCAGACAAAATGGTTGGCTTGTAGGGCGTCTCCCTGGCGGATGAGGTACTCCCCGGGCGCACAGAACGACGTTTTGATGTGCAGCGAGAGCGAGCGCAGACACCCCCGGCTGGCGTGCTCGAACACGGGCAGCTGCAGAATGTCTTTGTTCAGATGCATGGCGATGTCCGCCCTCAGCTCGTCCGGGAAGTCATGGAGGAGCTGAGAGAGGGAGAGAGAGAGAGAGAGAGAGAGAGAGAGAGAGAGAGAGAGAGAGAGAGAGAGAGAGAGAGAGAGAGAGAGAGAGAGAGAGAGAGAGAGAACGAGAACGAGAGAGAGAGCGAGCAAGAGAGAAAAGGAGAGAGAGTGAGAACAAGAGAGAGAGACAGAGTGAGTGAGAGAGAGAGAGAGAGAGTGAGGGCAAGCAAGAGAGAGAGAGAGAAAGGGAGAGAACAAGAGAGAGAGAGGGAGAGAGAGAGAGAACAAGAGAGAGAGGGCGAGCAGTGATGGCAAGCAAGAGAGTGAAAGAAAGGGAGAGAGAGAGAGAGAGAGAGTTATAGTGTGCAGATGGCGTGAACATTTGAAGCTTAAACTTCAAATTCATGTTTCCAAAATTAAATATGCCCAAAAAAATGAATCCAAATATTTGAAGGCATAGGTTACAAATGGTACTAATTGCACGTACAAAACTTGTATTTTTACATTTGCATGAATTTATATATTAAACAAAGATTGAAATGTTAAATAAAAATACATTTCCATAGTGTTTGCTTTCTAAGCATTGGAGGAGTTATTTTCATGTGGTCTCCTGGAGAAAAGGAAGAGTCCTATTAGACACAATGAAATTGTGTGAAGAGAATATACAACACGTAAGATTATCTGACACAATGATAACGAGTATATAGAAAGTGTAACAAAAGAGCGTCATTGAAAAAGGTTGCAACACCGACCTTTTGTTTAGCTGGACAAAGCATCCAGTCGATCTAATACACTGTCAATTGACAACTGTAAAGCCTGGCGTACTTTCCTAGTTGCACTCGGATATTGGGATAAGCTATACTGTAGAGAGAGCAGTGCAAAAACAGCCACAAAGTGTTAAAAGAAGCTATCACCAAACTAGTGTTTGTGACTGCGAGCTTCGGCGATGAATAAATGATCTCGGTGGCGGTAGCGAGGGTGTTGATAAGCACTGCTCCTCACCTTCTACCCCCGCAATGATACCGGCAGACGCTCTTATAGGTCTTGTGGACCAGCTCCTTCTCCTTGATCATATGTGATGTGCAGCATCCCTCTAATGGTCTATACTGAAAGGCACGACGATTGCTAATCTACCTAAATATTCTGATAACGTTTGGGAATCCGGGACTCCCACAAAATTTATTCGGCAGTTTATTTGACAGAATTACAAAACAAAACTGTCAAAGAGGGTTTTAAAACAGTTAAATACAGTTTGACACATTTGCACAACATTTTAATTTTGAATGTTATTGAGATATTGGTTGCGGTAATTGTACGATTGAGATAGAGAGCCAAGAGGAAAATAGAATTAAACTTCGTAAGACAGAAGTTTTATTACGACGAGGATAACGATGGATAAGGGTGTGTGTGAGACTGTGCTAGGGTGGTTGACTCCCAGCTAGAGGGTACTGGGTTCGATCCCCAATTCTCTCACCCATAGGCAACCTTGAGCAGTACCTGTCACTCAAACCCCTCCACATCCATTTGAATGAAGCGTGAAAAAGCTGATGAAATAACTAGTATAATAATTATTATCTGCCACCAACCTCGTTGGCATTGATCCCGTTGTTGACGGACCAAGTGGCCTGAAAGTACTCCAGCATGCGCTGCTTGAGCTGCTGAGGCAGCCGGTGGACGCGGATGAAGTCCTTTAGGTCCTTCATGCGCGTGTGGTACAGCGACCGCCGGGAGTACATCCTCTGGATGATTGCCGTCACGTTACCAAACACCACCGCATGCATCAGGGCTGGACGGGAATCAGAAAGGAAAACCGAGGCAAGACGCTTGTAAAAGGTTTTAATGATTATCCAAATGCCAATAATGCCTGTTTCTTGTACGGCGCTCTAATAGTACTCAAAGACGCTGGTCAGGTGATAAAGATTCCAAAAAGTACCAAAAAAGTGTATTCAAGCAGCAACGTGTGGCAGGAAAATCCAAGGGGTAGGGGGAGCTGTGAAACAACGACCTTTGACTATTTCGGACCAAACTCACCGCCCATGAGCATGATGCAGATGGAGAAGATCTTCTCGGCGTCTGTGTTAGCGCACACGTTGCCGAAGCCCACGCTGGTGAGGCTGCTGAGGGTGAAGTACAGCGAGGCGATGTAGGCACTGGCCGTGGAGGGGCCCCCGCTGGTACTGTTGATGTACGGAGTGTCCAGCCGCTTGCCCAGCTCTTGGAGCCAGCCTGGTGCGAAGGAGAGGAGAGGAAGGTGTGGGAAAGGGCGGGAAAAGCGAGGGAGGAGGTAACGAAGGGAGAGATGAAAACAGAAAGGGAGACGGTAAGGAAGGACGGAAAGGAGGGAGGAAGGATGAAAAGGAAGGAGGGAGGAGGGAAGGAAGGATGGAAGGTTAGAAAAAAAAGGAAGGAAGGAAAGTAGAAAGATGAAAACAGAAAGGTAGACGGTAAGGAAGGAAGGAAAGGAGGGAGGAAGGATAAAAATAAAAGGAGGGAGGAGGGACGGAACGATGGGAGGATAGAACAAAGTTTGTTTCTGTGTGTGTGTGTGTGTGTGTGTGTGTGTGTGTGTGTGTGTGTGTGTGTGTGTGTGTGTGTGTGTGTGTGTGTGTGTGTGTGTGTGTGTGTGTGTGTGTGTGTGTGTGTGTGTAAGCTGGCGCTTGGCCAACCAGCTGCTTGTGCCCGGAGTGGCAGCCACCAAGGAGGATAACGCAGTCGCCCCATACGTTGATATCAAGTACCACACAGTGGGGGGCCTGGATCTCAGGGTACAGCCTCTGCTCTTCACTTCCTCTTTGCAAATGAAGGGAAAGAGCTGGCGGAGCACTCAGACATCTGACGCAGGGTGTGCTTTGAGAGTCTTACAATATGAGGCGATATGCCATCCAAGAGTGTCAGTACATCCCCTTCCATCTGTGCTGATTAAGGCTGAACACTCTCATGAATTGAAGCACCCTCTTTCACACACACACACACACACACACACACACACACACACACACACACACACACACACACACACACACACACACACACACACACACACACACACACACACACACATCACTAATGAATGCTTGTCAAAGAAGTGCACAGTCACACACACACACACACACACACACAGTTCTTGGTCATCTAGTTTAGTGATTCTGAATGTTGGGGTCGACAAACTCAATACCCTTTTGAGGGGGTTGCGAGAGGATTACCAAAAAGTATGTTTTCTGTAATTGTTTTCTTCATGTAATACAGCAAAAACACTTTATTCAAACTACCAGAAATAGCTTCTAAGTATGCCAAAGTTCATAGGGTCTCTGATAAATAAATAACATTTACCACCAGTGGCTCACAAAATTGAAATGCATCACCATGGTAACATGTGCCTGATTTTCCCCAACGTGTAGGGCTGATACGGCTCACTCCTAGTGCTAGCCTAGGCTTGCTTGGCTAACGTGGACCACTTGATTGTTTGTGGTGGTGGTGCTGGCGGAGGTGGTGGGGTTGACCGTGGTTGAGTGACAGGTGAAGATTGAGAAATAGTGAGAGAGAGAGAGAGAGAGAGAGAGAGAGAGAGAGAGAGAGAGAGAGAGAGAGAGAGAGAGAGAGAGAGAGAGAGAGAGAGAGAGAGAGAGGATGCATAAAGCGAGACCCGGGAGGAAACAGGGAGTGTGTGCGTTTGTGCTTATGTGCGTCCGTGGATGCCTGTGTGTCCACCGTCGGGAGTAAGTCAGGAGGGACAACGGGGTCGCAAGTGCCGGCCCAAATCATTCGAGGGGTCACAAGCTTACTAGTTCAAGAACGACTAGTCTAGACGGGACCTCTCCCAAAACTACTGACACACAAACCCATCCACACAAACACAAACCAAGACACTCACCTATGTCCCAGGTGACGGGGTCGCTGCTCTCGATCTCCTGCCGTCCGATGACGTACCACACGCAGGCCATCCAGTGGGCCAGCAGGGCGAACACGGACATGAGCAGGGTGAGCACCACGGCGCTGTACTGGGAGTAGCGGTCCAGCTTCTGCAGCAGCCTCAGCAGGCGCAGCAGACGCACCGTCTTCAGCAGGTGTACCAGGGACGCCTGGGAGTGGAGAGGGACGCGACACGAGAGGAAACACATGCCATCACTATTGTCCCAAGTTCAAGCGATTCATTGCTGAACTCAAGGGCGAAACAGAAAACGGTGGGGAATGATTGCATGGTATTGTCTGTGTTGTGGGTTTTCTTTCTGTACGGCTGCTATATGGCAGAGGGCACCGAAAGAGCAGTCTGACAAAAGGTGTTGTATTTCATAATAATAATAATAATAATACATTTAATTTAGAGGCGCCTTTCAAAACACCCAAGGTCACCTTACAGAGCATATAGTCATCATACAATTTTTTAAAAAACAAGACATTGTGGAAAAAGATAAATAAATAAACATAAGCAATAAGAAATAAATTAAACAAAAACAGGACAAAACAAAAAAAACAATCAAAACAGTGATCAGTTAGACGTTGTGTGCGAGTTTGAACAGGTGAGTTTTGAGTTGTGACTTGAAGGTTGTAATGGTGTCTGACTGTTTTATGTGTGGGGGGAGGGAGTTCCAGAGCCTGGGTGCTGAACAGCTGAATGACCGGGCACCCATTGAAGTGAGTCGTGATGTGGGGATACATAGTAGTCCAGCAGAGGTTGAGCGGAGGGAGCGGGAGGGAGTGTATTCTTGGAGGAGGTCACAGAGATAACTGGGGGCTAGGTTGTGGAGAGCTTTGTAGGTGAGGAGTAGGGTTTTGTATTGGATGCGGTAGTGTACTGGGAGCCAGTGAAGTTGAATGAGGACAGGGGTGATGTGGTCAGATGATTTGGTGCGGGTGATGATCCGGGCGGCTGAGTTCTGAATGATCTGCAGTCTGTTGATGAGTTTGGTGGGGAGTCCGGTGAGGAGGGCGTTGCAGTAGTCTATGCGTGATGTGACAAATGAGTGAACTAGGATTTCAGTGCTGGATTGGGTCAGTGATGGGCGGAGTCTGGCGATGTTGCGGAGGTGGAAGAATGCAGTCCGGGTGATGTTGTGAATATGGGGTGCGAATGAGAGGGTGTTGTCCAGGATGACGCCGAGGCTCTTGACTTTGGAGGAGAAGGGTACTGGGAATCCATCGATAATTATGAGTGGAGCTGGGGTGTGTTGTGATTTAGTGAGGGTGGATTTGGATCCGATGAGCAGGGCCTCGGTCTTGTTTCCATTGAGTTTCAGGAAGTTCCTGCTCAACCAGCTCCGGATCTCTTCCAGGCACGTGATGAGGGAAGTGGGGGGGATGGCAGCGGTGGGTTTGGTGGAGATGTAGACCTGTGTGTCGTCAGCGTAGCAGTGAAAATGGACCCCATGGTGACGGAGGAGTGTGCCCAGCGGGAGGAGGTAAGTGGTGAAGAGGAGTGGACCCAAGACTGACCCCTGGGGGACACCCAGTGAGACACCTGAACACCCGGACTTGTGGTTGCTTCATTCATGTGGATCTGTATTCCATTGCTATTCCATGAAGTGGATTTAGGTAATGGCAGCAATTTTCTACTGTTTATGGGGGGGGTTGGGTTTATATGGATCAGTATTGAATACAAGAGAACCGACAACATTTCTATAGAAAAGAAGGTTGAGGTCAAGGTGTGGGCCGCGCTAAAGATGTTGATACACAAAGAAGACATGTGCACACACCCACCCATGCAGATACAGTGCATGAAAATACTACATCAGTTTCAACTCTCACCACTGTTATGTTGAAGGCGTACAGGAGGTCAAAGGGCAAGGCTGCGATGAGATCAACAAAGAACCAGGTGTTGCAGTAGTGAAGAAAGATGGAGTGGGCATCGTACACCACTTGACCCGACTGGCTCACATAGGTGGTCCGGAAATTCAGTACGATATCTGAAGAGGAGAAATGTATACAGTAAGTCATATATAGATATATCAAAGCTAAACTGTATGTATCCAACTTGCTCTTGAAATTTCTTATAGCTAATATCTTAAAATTTGAAGAAGTGATTCAGTTTTTCATTGTTTTCCTTGCTAATGCACAATGAAGAAAATAAATACTACACTTGCTTTTTAGAGCATGGCATTAGCACTGCCTGGGATAAGGGTTCGATCCCCAATGGGGTAACCCATGCTTACAACATATGCACTCACTTCATTTTAAAACACTTTAGATCAAATCATCCATAAAGTGGCAAATGTTACTGTAATATATCATTGATCATTGTACAAATACATTTAACTGCATTCTTGGTTCGCTCTGAATGTGTTAACCTTATAAGACTATCTTTACATATGCTTGTTGAAGGAGGTGGGGCCCCATGACAGCTGTGCTATAACACTTCTTTTGTAGACTAAATTGGGACAAGGTGGAACATCTCTAATTACTATCTGTAACCGGGGCAACAGAGAAATCATGAGTGTACTATCTGTAACCAGGGCAACAGAGAAATTGTGAATGTGTGAATGTGAATACCCTCATCTTCGAGGGTATTTATAGTATTGTATTGTGTTGTGTCGTATTGAACATTCCGTAAGTATTATCCATCAACCTTTAAACTATTAAATATATACATATATATTATGTACAGTATATATGTATATATATATATATATATATATATATATATATATATATATATATATATATATATATATATATATATATATATAAGTTACGCATTAAGTTACTGAGCTGGTGAATAGTGAGTTGGTATTGTTATGATGAAGGTGTTTGATTTGGATATTACGACATATCCTGGATAACAAATACGCAAACACACCCTGCCAGGAGGCAAAAGACATAATGCTAATGAAAAACCATGATAATAAATAAGCGTTATTCAATCAATGGAGGGGATATAATAACAGTTGTGTAACAATCTGAGCGTTTACCTTATTTGTTCTCACAGCTGGAGTGTTTCTCGGTAAACTTGCCTTAACTCAGAACCAGGGCACTGCTGCCTCTATTTACCATCGCTCATAGCGGTCTCTTTTACTTCACCAAGCGTGAATTCAGTTTTGAAACATGTCATTTATTAGCAGGAAGGCTAATGTTCTGGATCAGAGACTCAGAGACATATGTGGCATTAAACCCAAAATAACCTTTTGGCTTTGCGCCAAACAACCTAAGCCCTAGCCCAGCATTAGGCTACTCATCTCTAAGTCTGAGTGAGACAACCAACAATGCCTGAAAGGGCCTCTGTCATTCCCCCAGGTGTGATGTTGATTAGCCACAAGCCAATTTCAAATCCTAACCATTAGTGACACCAGATGTGGGTCCAGTCCACAGTATAGGCGGGTGTGTTGATCCGCCAATCACGAATCTGGACGGACTGTAACGGCTAATCCTCATCACACCTGGGGCATCAAACAGGAGGCCTCGAACAGCCGTTGGACAAAGGCCGCGCCGGAGCATCCTGTGTCTCACCCAGAATGAAGAGCAACTCCACGGCGATGTCGCTCCCCGCGGCGCCGCGGGAGACCGCGTGGGAGGAGTCCTGCTCCCCGTGGGCGCCGCCCCCCTCATCGGGGCCCGTGAAGCACACGTCGTACGGCACGGTGACCGCCACGTAGAAGGTGGCCAGCAGGATCAGCCAGTCCCACAGAGCCTTGGAGACGCTGTAGTGGAGCAGGATGAAGTGGGACTTTTTCACCGCCGCCACCTTGTACTCGGGGAGGGAAGGCTTCTGGAACACGCTCTGAAGGGAAAACAGAACCAGCAGTCATAAACAAAACTACAAAGGCCAGCTCGGCAAGATAGAGTGAAACAACCTAAGACTCATTGTTGTTCTAGATTCTCGTGAACCCTGATCTAGGGACTATAGGCATTATCTGTCTATTTCATTATTTTTATCCATTCTATAAATGTTATAAAAAAACTGGCCACTTTATTATTTCAGTATCTACACTTTTTCCTGCTATCCAAGTAGGCCTATCAGCAAAATAATTCACTTCTTAACAGCAACCTGGATAACATCATTTTAATTCCGCGCACATCATGGACCAAAATTATTTTATCATGAATAGGAACAACCACCTCAGTGCTTACCACAGAACTTAATGGATGGGTTCAAAGGGTTTGTTGATAAATTTAGAGACGCATTACAAAGAAGAAGGAAAAACATCTCCCACGCACTTAAAGTAAAATGTATTAGTTGGGAGCAGTGACCATAGCCTATGTGGCAGTTATTTGATATTTTTCTTCAATAGCGAACATTTGAAGGGATACAGTGAGCTATCTGTAATTGGCTTAGAGTCCTTTTACATCGAAGGTGATTATTCATGGTGTTTTTTTTCACCAATGTAAAAGGATGGTTGACGGAGGTTTCTGGTTCTTAACGCACAATCCTCTTAATTCATCCATAATGTTAAACTGGTAATCCACGCCAACAGCCTTTTGATACACTATTTATTTAAAACAAAAGACAAAAAAAAGAAATATTAAAGATATAAAGATATATTTTTGTAAAAGGCATACGTTCATCACTAGGCTATAAAGGCTGAGTAATCCGTAGTTTCCGATTATAATCGGAACCTGCTACATATTCACATCGAGACTGATGTCAATAGTTTTGACGCAACGATTCGGTTTCACATCTTTTTTACTGTATCGCTACGCGTATGGTGTAAAGCACCTTAACCCAGAATTCAGGGGAGTTGTTGAATTCCAAATTCCTAATTTTGCGTAGGTCTACAGAATGGGAGTTTGCTTGGTTAGCATTTGCTTTCCGTTAGCCGCGCCTATTGACTTGCAGTGTTAAAGTAGCATTAGCTCCTGTACATGCTTGGAGGAAATAATTACTTTCCAAAGATTCCAATGTGTTCCAAAAATTAAACCTTCTTCAAAACAAATGGCCAGTAAAACATAACCACATTGTTGTTTGTCTACAAACACACATAATTCGGCACTATTTTCGGGTCTGGGATTATAAGGCCACCTGTGATTCACCACTGATTGGTTACCTTCAGCGTAGACTACCCAGCCAGAAGCAGAAGATAATATAGTATGCAGTCGTCGCTGCCATATTGCTGAACATATTGTTGGTGTGTGTTTATTGACAAAATGCAGTCTTGTTGTTACTGGCACTAATTTGAAATTGTCTTCCGGAGAGTCCTCACTCCAAAACCCCCCCTGATCAGTGAGCAGCACCAAGTTCCTGGGGGTTCACATCAGTGAGGATCTCTCCTGGACAACCAACACTACATCACTGACCAAGAAGTCCCAGCGGCGCATCTACTTCCTCAAGCTGAAGATAGCAAGAGCCCCCCCCCCAATCCATCATGTGCTCCTTCTACAGAGGCACCATCGAGAGCATCCTGACCAGCTGCATCCCTGTGGTATGGGAGCTGCACTGCTTCCAACCGCAAGACCCTGCAGCGCACAGTGAAGGCTTCTGGTTGGATCGTCTGTGTCCCACTCCCCTCCCTCCTGGACATCTACGGAACTCGCCTCACCCGCAAAGCAACCAGCATTGTGGGTGACCCCACCGCTCGCATAACCTCTTCAGCCATCTGGGAGACGGTGCCGCAGCCTCCGGGCCGGCTCCACCAGACTGGCAAACAGCTTTTTCAACCAGGCTGTCAGGAAGCTCAACCCTCTCCCCTCTCTCCCTTCCCTCCCTCTTCCCCCACGAACTCTGGACTCTGAAACCCCTCCCAAATGACCCCACTCCTTAACATTTCAATCTATTTTTATTTTATTTTTTTCACACCTTTGCACTATTTAGAATTTATTTATTGTAAATATTACTTATTTTATTTGACCTAATATTCTCCCTTTTCTCCTTATTTGCACCGTGGGTCGGAGACAAACGCAATATCGAATTTCTGGCACATATATTTGAATTGACTATATGTCTGACTCTGACTTTTGAATTTCAAACACATATTTGCAGATAGGCCTACCAGATTAAGACTTTTCAACGTCTCCAAAACCTGATTATCAGGGCGGTCCTATTACAAACTTTGTATTTCGATTACAGACTTGAGAAGTGGCAATTATTTTTACAAATGTATGGGAATATTTGCTGAAGAAAAAAGTTTCACTGGTCCTGTTTGATTAATTAGAGATCATATTTATACTTTATACTTATACTTATATGATTAATTGTATAGTGAATAGTCCACCCTTCTAAAGTGATCAGGGTAATTTATGATAATTATCCAAATCAAGATGCACTATAATTGAATTATATTCAGAGCAGCTCCTCTGTTTTAAAGGATAATTGATCGGACTTTGTTAGGCGTGTTTCGGACAACAGGCGGCCAATCAGAGAAAAGACTCACATTGGAGAGTTTCCCCTTGCCCCTCTTGGTGAACAAACTGGTCAGGTGTGAAAACGCTGTTCTTCCTCGTTCATGAGCCTGCGAGAAATGTGTCCGGTTGTTCTTTGCGCTCTGGTGGGCAGCATCTGAAACACCTGCATTGAGAAAGGCACAATAAATTCACTATGGAAATCTGTGTCACACACACAGAGGGTCATTCTCATCTGTTCCTTGTCTCCCAGAATTAGCGCTGTACTCTGAACCATAAGCGCCTGAGGACCTTGTAAAACCTAGAGGGTCATTAGCAGGATGATATGTCTCACTGTTTCTTCTGCTGTTATGTTGGCTCTTCCCGTAGGAGTCGCTGACGTCTTTAAAGGAGAACAGAAACAGGACCACCTCGCCCTTCTCGTTCTTAATTGGCACAATGTCCAGGAGGCACCAAAATGGACTTCCTGAGAATGACAAAAAAAAAAAGGAGAAATGGCTATTTGTATAGTTCAATATTACTAACTGCTGTTTTGTGAGTGTTGATACTTGTTTTTCATGACGTTTATTTCCATGCGTTTTATTCAACGTGTTTATTTTTTGTTCTTCCTGAGTAGAAGCTCAGTGAGTGAGGAAGATAATTGAATGTGAGCGAAGAAAGTGTTTTCCGCATCAATCATCACCATTCTTCTGGTAGAAGCGGACCTCTCCCTGGTACTCCTGTTGGCTCTCGAGCGCTTTGTCCACCTGCGCGATCGCCCGCTCGCTGGACTCATCGCCGTGCAGGAAGCGACACGCGCAGTTCTTCTGCATGACCTCAGTGCGAACGAAGCCCGTCAATTCGCAGAAGCCGTCCGAGCAGTAGACAATAGGGTAGCCATGGCGACCTTGAGCGTTTCCCAGCAAAAAGTTGCTGTCTGTTAAAAGAAGAGAGCTAATGATTTCAATTATAACACCAGAGAGCGGAGAGAGGTTGTGAGGTTATGAAACGAGAATTACTCACACACGCACACATACACACAAACACACGCACACACACGCACACACACACACACACACACACACACACACACACACACACACACACACACACACACACACACACACACACACACACACACACACACACACACACACACACACGCACGCACGCATACACACACGCACGCATACACACACACACACACACACACACACACACACACACACACACACACACACACACACACACACACACACACACACACACACACACACACACACACACACACACACACACACATAACTGATGAATACGAATATTGGAGTTAATCAGATAGAGTAGAATGCAAAATGTAATCTTGTACCTGCACCGCCCTAACGTCCCTGTACATTATGATTAGGGTTTTTATAGAGTAAACCCTTAATGATGAAACAATATATGGATCAAAGCTGGTTGCTATGACGACATGTAATTACTCAGAGCTTGTTTCCTTGGTGTTTGGATTTGTTTTCAGTGTCTAACAACAAAGACAAATGGTTTAATCTTAATTATTGGAAATGTGTCCTTAAATGGTCTCTACTCAAGATATGTCTCTATATTGATTCCTATAAATTAAGTCAGAGCCCTCCAATGTGTTTGCATTCACCAACATATGAGGACAATTGTACCTGCAGAGTTCATTTGGGGAAAGACATCTAATAATTCAGAGGAACTGAAAGAATACATTTTACTATAAAGATGATACTCCATTGTCAATACAACATTCTAATTAGTATCACAACAATTCTAAATAGCATTAAATAGTTGGCAAACACATGATCCACCAAGGCAGTATAAGACCGATGACTGATATGTTAAATGACACTGATGATACGGTCTTTGGCCTTCCCATGACCCTTAGAGACCAGAGACAAACCAGGAGCTAATCAACAAAAGTACTGCAGTGTCCCATTTCACCTGTTTAAAAAACACCAGAACTACATTGAAAAAAAAAACAACTCACACTGATGTAAAGGTTTTTTTAACCTGAAACCAAGGTCTTGGTGGTATTAGTTTACTGTAAGACATTTTACCTTGTGAATTATCGAGTGCATTTATAAGGACCCTATCATAGTCACAGTAGAAAGGTTTCACAACGATATTTTCATCACACCTCCTATTCCTATAAGAAAAGGAAAACGTCCCCTTAACCCAGTGGAGAAACAGCAGTAACAAAAGGTCAGTAATTAAATACATTGTTGACAAAAGCAACAATTTAGTGTTTAAAGACTAAATAAAAGGCTTAATAAATGTATACAATGATGAATACAAATGATTAATGTTTATTCTGCATGTATACGTGTCTAGTTATTAGCCCACACAGCCAAAGAAACATTACCTAACAAAAAAAGGAAAAGGTGGAAAAATCTAACATCATACTTGGCGAGAACATCACCTGATCAGTGAGAAAGAAGAAAATGTGACTTTTTTAATGTTGCCATAGCGATGTCTGGAGAAAGGCATAAGGCTGAGCATATGATGCTGATTGGATAGATAGATCGATCGTGTGTGCAGAAAGTGCAGTTTAAGCTCACTCAACTATTTGCTTTTCTCCATGTGATATTCTCCATGACCATGAGAGTGGTTGCATAACACAACTATGTTTTGAGAGATGATCTATGTTCAATAGAAAGAACAATTGATGGTATAAGATTTTGGCCATTACGTAAATTAGGTCTGAAGTTCTTTGTAGTATAATCCATGGTCCTTGGTTTTGTCTTTCTACTTTTCTGTAACTAGCTGAATCCTTGAGGATTTATTCTTGTTCTGTTCATCTCTTTTGAACAAATGTGTCCATCCATCTATCATATGCCTGACAGTTGCCAAGCTTATTGTCTGCTTAGCCAATTCAATATCCTGTATAAGGCAATGCTGGTTCGTCCCTTCTATTATCTGAGGAAACCCTGCAAACTCAATAGAAATGCATTCTAAAAGCTACCTGCTGGGTATGGAAATACAATCCAGAACTAAAAATAATGCCTGGAGATGTCATGGTTTCTATAGATTCATGATGGTTTCCCCACCTAACTGACCAATATAGCCTATATAGGTGAGGTAGGAGGATCACAGCTTCTGCTACTGGGAACAGTTGTTGAATTTAAGAATTTAAATTCAAAAGAGGACGAGAAATGAGAAACATGGTACATGAAGTACGTTCTATGTATGGTCCATTTTGCTCTCACGAATCTTTAGTGCGTCATCTGCAAGCACATCTCTCTCCTCCCCCCCCCCCCCCCCCCCCCTCCCCTTCAAGACAAACACAGTAGTTTATCCACAGAGACAACACAAACCATAAATCCACCTATTTGGGAGCCGGAGGAGCGCTATGATTTCACCGCCCACACGCAGGCAATTAAAATCGAGCCGGCTACGGAAGGTCGGAAGGATCGGGATCTAAAACGCACCAGCGAGATGCCCTTGCACGGTGTTGGTTCACCATTATATAACCATATCTTTGCATATCAAATAACCTTTTTGAAATGAACGGATGTATAAAAAAGCAGTGCAGTTTCAAATGGACTGTATTTGTTGATGTGAATGAGCCTCTTGACCGAATGTTAACCGATATGAATAATAGATTTACTTTCCAAGAGCACGCAGCGGTTGGCGGATGGGGAAGCCACAGGGAGAGTTGATTGACCCACGTTTAGCCTCTGCATCATTTATTGTTCTCAATGTCTCATCTGTTCATAGGTCAGTGCCGTGTCATGCTAAGAGCTTGGAACTCAAGAGCCTCAGGTCCTCACCACTGCCACATACTGTATTTGTTACTCAATCGAGAGCAGAGTTTACGCCATGGTACCCTGCAAGAAGGAGACGTTATTTTATTATTACACGCGTCATCTGAGGTGATCTCAGGTTTACGGTTAGGGTCCACCTTCATTTTCATAGTGGATACATGCCTCACTTTTATACTTGTTAAGAATCTTTTTCCAGTAGTTTTTGAAGTCTTTATAATAATAATAATAATAATAATATCTTTATTTATATAGCACCTATAAGAACGATGGTTAACAAAGTGCTTTGACATAAGACATTTAGGAAGAGAATAAAAAGACGTCGTCATTTAAAAGCATGTCTATAAAAATGTGTTTTAAGAAGTGAATTAAAAGTCGTTACTGATTCAGCAAGCCATATCACCGTGTGCAGGTCATTCTAAAGCCGATGCGCCCTGGTGGAGAATGCCCGATCTCCTCTAGTTATGAGCCTCGACCTAGGAACAGTAAGGAGGGCCTCGCTAAGGCTGGGTCAGCATATCTGTGAGGTACTCGGGGGTAGACCTCGACAAGCCTTAAAAGTGATCAATAAAATCTTAAAATCGATTCTAAAAGAGACAGGGAGCCACTGCAAATAAGCTAAGACAGGAGTGATGTGATGTCGTTGGTTCAAACCAGTGAGAAGCCTAGCCTCCGAATTCTGAGCCAACTGGAGGTTGGAGAAAACAGGACTGTACAACTTTGTTAATGTGAGGGATGAAATTGAAGTCTGAATCTAAAATAACACCTACGTTTCTGGCAGTGGGCTAGATATTACTGGATAATGGGCCGAGACTGATGGGACTGGGGATGGTGGTAGGCGGGTTGGACAGTATTATTTTGGATTTGGTGTTGTTAAGTTGGAGGAAGTTATGGGCCATCCAGTGGTTCACGTCTTTGAGGCAGTCTAAAACTGCAGCCAGGCTTCTCGGATTGTTGGGTCTCAGCGGGAGGTATATCTGTGTGTCACCAGCATAGCAGTGAAAATAAACATTTAATTGGATAATTTGGCAGAGTGGGAGCATATATATTGAAAATATAATAGGACCTAAAACGGAACCCTGCGGTACACCATAGGCTATTTGGGTTGTAGAGGAAGAGTGGTTTCCAATGGTGACCGCACAGGTTCTGATAAAAAAATAAGAATTTAACCAACCAAGTGCGGTGTCCTTGATACCAAAAAAGATTTAAGACAATTTATTAAATTGTGTATCGTGTCGAAAGCGGCACTTAGGTCTAAAATAATTAAAATTGCACTCTCTTCTCTGTCAGTAGTTAAAAGCAGGTTATTGGTAACCTTGAGGAGGGCAATTATTTTGTGCCATAAAAGATAAAATCTGGGAGGAAACAAATTTTTCGAAAACTTTTGAGAAAAATGGAAGTTTAGAAATAGGTCTAAAATTATTAAGATCAGAGGGGGCTAGGTTGGGTTTCTTTAGAAAAAACCCAACTTAGACCCCTTTTTACCATGTTACACGTTTTAATATCTTCATCTAAGGCATTCCACATGTTTACTCCTTTTACGATATACATCTTTGTTTTACATTTGTTCTTATCTTTATCTTTGTAAACATTAACATTCTCCTTAGTTCATAGTACTTGCTCTGTATAATCTGAAACAATTTCTGGATACAGTCTGGAACTCTCCTGTTTTTACTTTTTACATTATTTGCATTGTTTTGAACTTCAGTAAGTAACTTCAGCATTTGAGTTTATAAATAATTTTCATGCAAATATAATGAACTTAGGTTTTTTACATTTTAGAGACAGCTTATTAATATCAAACCATCGTTTTAGGATTTTCAGTTCTTCCTCCACTGTTTTCAAAAGCTGCCATAAATCACCACCAGAACAAAATTAATTTGTATCACCATCAAACAGCGGTCAACAATTTAGACACATTTTTCAACAATTTAGACACATTACAGATTTTGTTTATGTACAGTAAAAATAGTTTGGATCCGAGTACTGAACCTTGTTGAATCCCACATGTTACTTTCATTAAATCAGATTAGTCATTTCGTATTTGTACACACTGCTCTCTGTTGTAAAGATTGTTACCAAGCATTGTGTGATATACTCCTCTAGATAGATACGTTTTTTCATAAGTATTGTATGATGTAATGTGTCAAATGCTTTTTTTAGGTCTATTTTTCCTTGACGAAGTCCATGACTACCATTCTGGTGGATCGGTTTGATCGGAAACCATATTGGTGGTCACTCAGTAAGCTTAGAGTTTAGAGGAAGAAGAGAGATGGGTGTATAGTTTGAAAAGGAGTGCATGTCTCCATTTTTATAGATGGGTATGAACTTTGCTATTTTCATTTTGTTGGGAAATATGCCTGTTTGGAATAATTGGTTACATATATTGGTTAACGGTTTTGCTACAGATTCTATAATTGCTTCATTGAGCGAGAGAGATAAAATGAGAGAGAGGGGGACACAAGTGGCGAGAGAGAGAAAGAGAGAGAGAGAGAGAGAGAGAGAGAGAGAGAGAGAGAGAGAGAGAGAGAGACACACACACAATCAAATGGCAGCGAAGAGAGAGAGAGGGGGAGAGAGAGAGAGAGAGTGAGAGAGAGAGAGAGAGAGAGAGAGAGAGAGAGAGAGAGAGAGAGAGAGAGAGAGAGAGAGAGACATAGACCAAGACAATAAGGATAGGAGAGTCAAAGAGAGAGAGACACTCCTCACACTGAATTTATTGTATTATATAGCACATGATGGTGAGTCTGACCCATATACCCTCTCACGCTGTTGTTATCCATAGTCCTGCCGACAAGACTCAGAAACATAGCCAAATAGGACTGGTGGAAGGGAACACAGTAAGTTTCACTCACAGTGGCGGCATACAGAAACACCCTGGCATTAACTCTCAGAAACAAACACACTCACACACACTTGCATGAACTCTCACACACAATCACACAAATACATGTAATATCAATCTTAATATTCGAGTCGTTTTGCCTCTTCCACATCAATGATTACGACATTGAAGATTCCGGGCTTTGGTACATGTGATGCTGTGGCTTGGGGTTATTCCAATGTGCTCATTTGCCTGTGTTGATCATGTCGGGGCATGGAGCATCCTGATAGGTAAGCTACGAGTGTCTCTTCAGCCACAATGCACCTGCTGCTCCTTCTCTACTTCCCATCCCCTGCAGAACAGTGGATTGTTGTTGTCGTGACATACTGCACCTACCATAATATTGTTGCAAATGTCTTTATATTCATAGGAAATGAATAATGAAAGAAGAATACATTAGTCTCTTTATTTTCGGTGTGAATAAAGAGCAGAGGCTTATTATACTAGCAGATTATACTGGTTGATTTTAAGTTTGGGGTTTGGGAATTATTCACATTCTGGATGTTACACAGCTAAGCTTTTTTCATGTATTATGTAACATGATTCATCTAGTTTGATTCAGCACCAATCTTACATCTAACACAGGTCAAACTGTCATGTTGATATCAATCAATATGAATATGTATTTCCTGATGTCTGTTTACCAAGTACCAAAGGAAACCTATGAAAATTAAAATAAATGTTAAATAAAACTGTTAAACGTCTTGGATGTCTTGAAAAGCAGAATATAAATATAATAAAATTAAATACAATTAAATACAATTAAATTAAATTAAATTAAATTGCAACCAATACTGATAATGTATCCTAGCATAGCAGGTGGCTGGTGTGTGAGCAGTACTTACGGGTTCCGTCAAAGTGGTTGGCGATGGTGTCCAAGAATGTGTTCTGCGGAGCGAGGAGGCCTTTCATCACAGGCATGTTGAAAAGTGCCCCCTTGGCTCTCAGAAAGGTGCAATAGTAGTATAAGTAGTAGTAGTAGTAATAGTAGTAGCAGTAATATTCTCTACACAAGTCCCTCACTTCATCCCTGAAAAGGACCTGAACGAGAGCTCCCGAAACTCGCCTCCGTCCTGGTTGCCACGGCGTTGGCTCTCAAACTCTTGCCACTGCCCTCAAGCTGCTGGTTGTCATGGCTCCGAAAGGAGGGCTTTTACTCAGCGTTCAGCCCAGAAAGATGAGCGTCAGATGGGCCTCCCTTCTCCTCAGCCTGCTATCTCTGCTCCCCTCCTGATTCTCCTCACTCTGTTATCTCTGATCTCCTCCTGGTTTATCTCTCTCCTCACTGCTATCTCTGATCTCCTCCTGGTTCTCCTCACTCTGCTTTCTCAGATCTCGTCCTGGTTCACCTCTCTCCTCAAACTGCTGCCACTGCTCCCCTCCTGGTTCTCCTCTCTCCTCACTCAGCTGTCTCTGAACCTCACTGTGACCACAATGCTTCCACCATTCCTCTCTCTCTCTCTCTCTCTCTCTCTCTCTCTCTCTCTCTCTCTCTCTCTCTCTCTCTCTCTCTCTCTCCCGCTCCCTCTCCCTCTCTCTCTCTCTCTCTCTCTCTCTCTCTCTCTCTCTCTCTCTCTGTTGCACTTGCTCTCTCTCTGTTGCACTTGCTCTCTCTCTCTTCCCATCATAAAGACAAAATGTTGTCCGTCCCGTCCCCCGTCCCCCACACACACACACACACACACACACACACACACACACACACACACACACACACACACACACACACACACACACACACACACACACACACACACACACACATACACACTCAGACACAGGGCGATAGAGCCAAGTATGGCAGCATGACAGCATCACTTTGCATGCTAATATATTTCCAACAGATGCTAACGTGTAATTTATAGTATCTTCAGACATATGATTATCCATAACATCCGTCAGCTCCTTTGTTCTTTCTTCCCCTTGCTCTGTTGTGGTTCTTTATAGATTGAATTATAATTGTTATCAGTAATGTATTATTAATAAGATTGTTATTATGATGATTGAGCCTATCGTTTATCTTTGATTATTTAATTGGACATTAATTAACTCTTTCTAACGAGTATAGGCTATTGGCGTTATAAATGTGTGTTGTATCCAACGGGCGTAATGAAACAACAAGAGCCTGCACACAGTCTTGTATAACACAGATTTTATTTTATTCCATCAAAAGAGCTTATATGGGTGCATTTGTATTACTTTTTGTGTGATCTGGAAACATTTGGTCAACACAATTGTTTCCGTTGACATATATTTCCAATGTAAATATTTTTTTTTAAATTCAACTAAATATTTTTTCTTTCCCTCTTCCTTCATCATCTCATAAAAAAAAAAAAAGTCCCCAGCAACAGGCAGTTGTTGAAACCGCCCCTCTCCATCTCCATCAAGCGGTGAAGTCTTGCTGCGCCCATTGCAGGAGCAGCCCGACCGCCTCTTCCTCCTCAGACCGCTTGCCCATAGTCAAGATCCCGGCTGCCTGATTCTGCGCGCCACCGCGGAGAAGCTGGTGGAGCCGACTGTGGAAGTGCTGCTCCTCCGCCTCGCGCTTCCCTAGAGTGAGGATGCCTACTGACGCGTCCTCGCCCAGATGCATCCCGCCTAGCGCCCGGCCGGCACCGCCTACCGGGCCACACAGCAGCAACACATAGAGGCGGCAGGCGCGGGGGGGCTCTCTGCTGCAGCACGACGCCGACACGCTGTGAGCGTCGCAGAGCGTGTGAGACGCAAGCAGCACTAACACGAGGACTTGGCTTCTCTGTCGAATGCAAAACAGGAAGGTTCGTTTTACAGCCAACACACGGAGAATGAATCCAATGAATACATGAGATATCCAATCCCCTTGGGAGCGTGTCAATGTTCCCCGGGTCCTATGTTCCCCGGGTCCTATGTTCCCCTTTTTGTATGAGACTGGGGAACATAGGACCCTTTTTTTTAAAAGAGTCCTATGTTCACCGCTTTTCCCAAAAAGGGTCCTATTTTCCCCGAGCAGGGAACATAGGACCCAGGGAACATATGGATGACCCCATCCCCTTACATCTTCTTAACTACACCAATTAACAAGTAGCCTAATGCCTTAACTAAGAGCCAGCAAAGGAAAGATGAGGATGCTGTTGCCACTATTATAATAATCTACAAATAAGTAGGCATAACTGTTTCATTTTCTAAGCGGCCAACCATATCTGCCATACGTCAACTTTGAAGGAATGTCAGAGTTTTCATGCTTGTTAGCCTCCATAAAAGAAGCATGTCAACAGTTTGTATTAAACAATCACCGATTATAATAAAACCAAGCAAATGTCTTACTTTTTTACAACACGTGTCTCACTGTCCCTATAAAACATAGGGAATTAATAGAGAATGAATCTAGAGTGCTCTTGATGCATATTTCTCACCTTGTTTCCATCATAGTCCTACATCTTCAGAGTATTTTTACTGAACCTTATGATATGAAAAATGAATATACCATTGTGTTTAGTCACAACGCTATATTAATTGAATACCATGAAAATAACTGAACCATGAGAATAACTATCTGAATGTCTCCTTGCATAATGCATACTAATGACGCCGATAATCCATCCATCAATACCGCTCATTAGACAATTCACAACCAATTTTCCTAGATTATCTTTCAATTTCATCAGAAGGGTTTAATATATTCCAACGCTAATTGTCCACAACACACTAACACACACACACACACACACCAACCTATCCACCCGCACATCAAGCTCCCCACCCACACAGCAACCTACCCGTCCACACACACCCACGCATCCACACCTGAGCTACAGGATAGCCCTGTGACCGGGGTGTTTCACTCTGCCAAAAGCTGCTGGGTTCGATCCCAAATGGCGACCGCCTACAAGTGGGCTTCCTTGAGCAAGATGCAAGATTGCATCTCGACTTCACGCTTACCCAAAAGTGAGGAGTCCCCTTTGGTTTGGAAAATGGCTCCTGAATGATGGTAACACAAACGGCTTACCTTGAGCACTGATTTCTCCACCCCAGCAGGTGTTTGGGACACTGTGGAGGACCACTTCATTTTCTCCGGTGTTTTTCTCGATTCCTCAGAAGTTCTCACCTTATCGAAAAGCAGTGGTCAGGCTTTCGCTTTTATACACACACACAAACACCACCATAGGCTGTCCACAACACCCAACACCTCCATCAGCATCACTACCACTCAGAACCACCCCCACCGGCATCTTTAGGGACGTCAACAGCAACCGGCATAAAAACACAACAAAGGTCTCTTTTTTGTTAATTAGTTTCTTGAGGTAAACAGATCACCATCTTCGTCTTCGTCATCTCCACAGAAAGACCTGCAACCTTTCAGAATCTGCTGGTATGTCTTTTGTGGATGGGATGCAATAGGTGTATTAGCCCATACCAGGGTAATGAGAAGGGAGAGAAAGGGCCTCAATTAGCCATTGACATCATCGTACGATGATGCGACACAATAGACCAAAAAATTAATAAAAGAGGACTGTTATTTCTGTGCACAACTCTTGGACTAATGATGTATATTGGATAAGAATATAAATAGAAAAGTCAAGGATAGTATCTATGTTTTGTTGAACATACAGAATGATTCAGCTAATAAGTTGCAGAATATGAACACTTCTGGTGAGATAAGTTTTTCTCCTCAAATGATAATATAAAACGGAACTTCTCTTCCCTATGCCATCTATGTAAAACTGTCACTTTCTCATGAAAGATAAAATCTATATTTGATGCCATCTAATGTACAAAAGCTTGCATTACCCTCAAATAATGTCATGTAAATGTAACTTGTTATCATCAGGTGACCTGATATATTTTTTTTGTCTGCCTGTTTTTCACTCTTTCACTTAGAATAGCTCAGCTGAATTTCAGCAACTTTCTCTATCAGGTAAACTTCTGAAATTCAGATACAATGATGAAGAGTCTACAGAATCCATCATGATGTATGAGCTGCTTTACTTGCAGAAAGAAGCACAACATAACAAGAGGTACTTTTGCTAAAAAACACATCTCATGCACCAATAACATTGAGCTCGACAAAGAAAAAGAGGAGACAGAGGCAACAATGACGCCTATTTTAATGGGCCACTTAAAATAACTCTTACAGAATACACAATTACTTGATATTGTGATGAAACAGAAAAAAACGAAACACTCATTGGCTAATGTTTGACCAACCTGTGTGGGTGTTCATCATACCCTTTCAGCAGTCTTAACTACCCTGCTTCTTTCACTTAACACAACTTTGTCTATAGCGAAGTAATGTGTATAAAAAACGAATTGTGATATTAATTTCTAAACATTTATTATTATTATAATGTCAATCTTCAACGTTTGTTTCTGTGATCATTAACATTGTTCCCTTCATCTTACATACAGTTTTTACAACCAAACACCCCCCCCCCCCCCCCCCCCAAAAAAAAACACTTATACTCTGTAGGCTCGGAAAACAGATAGCAGTAGCGTGCTTTTCCTTTTGACAGTTGGTCTTTTGGGAGTCATTTGTGAGCTAACCCAAGACCAAAATATAACTGACGCAAATGACATCACACACGCACGGCACGCAGAGTCCTTCGGGCCGGACTTGATTACTGTCTAAAGGAAAGGGAGGTAGAAGAGGAGGAAGACCTTCATCACTGAAGAAGACTCCATTTAGGACGACACCAACACCATGATGAGATGATTAACAGCTGCTGTGAGGGTAGATTTCCGCTTTTTTTTTCATTTGCCACCATTGCCACCAACCGCATGTTCCTGGACGGTTCTGAGATGGTCGGTGAGTTCTATATAGTTCATCTTGGGTTCAAGTTGCAAGACTTGGCGCACTGCAGAAAAAAATAATGACTATCTCTTATTTATTATTTTTGTCTTGAGGGAAGCTGCTGCTAGGCTGCATTGAGCAGGAGGAAATCTAAGGTTGACAATCGAAAGAGGCGGAATCAATATGACGGGGGGGAAAGATAGCCACAAAGAAAGACAGCAAATTAAAAGTACAACAAAATAAAAAACAAAGACTTGCCAAAGTGTCTTTTGTGGGGAAATTCAAGGCAAATATATGCGGTATGAAATGCCAATAACATTGAGAGCCTGTACCCATAGATCTGCATCAAATAGTGTAGTGGGGCAAGTAGTGAGCGCCCCCAAGTGGCCAAAGAGAGACAGAGACACACCTGACTGAAGTGGCTGATTCAAGATCCAACCCTGAAGCTGTCTTTCATTCCTTTCTTTCTTCACATCAAGAGAGAGTCAAAGACCGACGGAGCCCACGTTAACTTAACAGTCGGTCTATTTCAATGGTAAGTTCAGCGCTGGATAGCTATGGTTAGACTGTAACACCCGTCAAAAGGGAGATGAAACAATACTTGTTTAATTAAAGCTGCTTTAGGTAAGATTTTTGAGTTGTAGAGAGAGAGCAGAAAAAGTGCGATAGGGAGCAGCATTAAATAATAAACGAGCAATCCCAAAATAGGTCCCCTCGTCTTCCTGTCTCCAAACAATTCTACAACATTGACATTTTTTTTGTGTTCACACACCTGGGACTCACAGGCAAGATGGATTATTTTTACCGATCAGGGAGGAGATTTTCTGATTGTATCCAACATTGAAGCAGGGAACAATTTGAAATATAAATTGGCTCATAGAGAGGCAGGCACACATTCAACTGGAAGAGATATTCTCACAGCGCATTTCAATGACGGACGGCTAGGCCATTTCTTACAAACGATGCTCAAATTGTAGCTCTTAAATCTTACCTAACACCTTTAATTACATTCATTATAAGAGTAATGTGTTATGTCTGTTTTTTTGTGCATGAATTGAGTAATGGAACCTCATAATGAAATGCCAAAAATAAGCTATGTTGTACTCTTAAACAATCATTTTTATAATGTGTGCATCAGCCGATGTTCTTTTGTGCAAATCCACTCCAGCTCTCGTTTGACGAGTGGTTCAAATTTACTCTTCAACAAGTGGCACTTTGTAGCAGGGCTTTTGAATTTGCTTGCCACTCACTCACATTAATTCCCCCCAGGCCCTCGCCACTCTTTTATCCCTGCAGCTATTAAAACTCAGCATTTCAAAAGATGTTTCATCCTCCTTTAAATGTCCGGCTTTTTCCACGTCACACTTTGACCCTCTTTTGATCACCTGCAGCTCCCTCCCACTCTCAGACCTGTGTCTCACTCCTAACGCGACGGGGCTTCCCTGTGCCGCTACCTCTCTTCCCTCCCTTCCTCCACCTTCCCCTCCTCACTGACCTCCCTGTTCATGTCCGTGTCTCTGTCTCTGTTCAGCTTATTGGGTCCTCTGTGGGCACAGGCTGTATGTCAGCAGGAGCCAGCGGCAGGCTCTCTGATTGGCTCCTTCTCGGGGACCGGGTCCGATGGGCCTGCTGCCTTCTGCTGCTGGGGTGGAAGCTGGGGCTGGAGCTGGGGCTGGGGCTGGAGCTGGGGCTGGAGCTGGGGTAGAGGCTGGGACTGGGCCTGCAGTTGGAGCTGGGTCTGGGGTAGAAACTGGGACTGGAGCTTGGGTTGAAGCTGGGCCTGGGGTTGGGTCTGCGGTTGGAACTGGGCCTGGGGTAGAGGCTTGGGCTGTGGCTGGGCAGAGACTGGCTCAGAGGCTGGGTCGGAGGTTGGGCGTGGGGTAGGTACTGGGGCTGTAGCTGGGCTTGAGGCGTGGGTGGAGGGTGGGACTGGGGTAGGGACTGGGGCTTTGGTGGAGGTTGGGGTACGGTTTGAGGGTGGAGGCCCGGCTACAGTTTGTGGAGGAGGCTGGTGTACAGTCTGTGGTGGATGCTGGACCGGGGAATACGCTGGGGGGGGTGGGGAAAGCGGGAATGAACGGGATCAAAGAAGGAGGGGGAACGGAGGGAGGCAGAGGCCGGAGGGAGGCCCGAGGCGAGGCCTGGGATTGGCCTGCGGCTGGGGTGGCGGGTGCAGGGGTAGGTGGTGGGGATGGGGATGGGGATGGGGCGTGGCGGCATTCAGGGGAAGGGGCCTGGGGCTGGGGGTTGGGCAGGGGATAGGGCCTTCTGCTGGGAGTG
>NC_082383.1:8372878-8382865 GCF_031168955.1 Gadus macrocephalus | reverse complement strand
CGCTGTGCACCTGTGTGAAACCCTTTTCACCATCACACCCCCGTGAGCCTAATGACAGGGACTGGCAGGATGGCACCTGAATGCTGCCTTCAGACACTAATCAGGAGCTGTCAATCCAACAGCAGCAGTGGCGAATGAATGAGCTCCAAAAAGGGCGGGACGTATTCATGTTAGGGTACGGGCCCGGGGGCGGGGGGAGGGGGACGGGGGGCGGGACGTATTCATGTTACGGTACGGGCCCGGGGGCGGGGGGAGGGGGACGGGGGGCGGGACGTATTCATGTTAGGGTACGGGCCCGGGGGCGGGGAGGGGGACGGGGGGCGGGACGTATTCATGTTACGGTACGGGCCCGGGGACGGGGGAGGGGGACGGGGGACGGGGGACGGGGGACGGGGGGCGACGACTCTCAAAGACGTACCCGTCCATAAAATACATGGCGAGGGAAAAACACGAATGACAACCAACATAAACGTTGCAGTGGAATCCTATTACCAGAAACTGACAAGGAGAAAACAACAAACATTTTCCAGTGGTTGTTGGCTGTGGCAAATATGAATTTGAAATATGTATTATTTTGTATTATTATTATTCATCGTATTTTTTTTTTTTGTAAAGGATGGACACAATGTGGACTGGTGGAAATGTGAGGGGGCATTTCTTTCATGCATTTAGGGAGCCTTTAAAAGCGAGGAGAAGCCATTAGGGGAGGCAGATGAGTCACCCGCTACTTTGACCGTGTCAACACAGCGCAGAGTGGTGGAGGGAGGGGAGGGCACGAGCAGCCCTGTACCACCCTGGACCGCCCAGAGCCGGTTTCATTACATCTGTGCATTAGGTGTTGAACAAACTGGCGAGAATTGCCATGTTTTTTTAATTCAGACATCTAGCACTTGTGTGAACATCTGTAGTGATGTGGCGGCGGAGTGAGGACTTGAGTGAATATTGGATTATGGGTCGCCTTTAAAGCTAACCTAAGTATTTATTTATTTTTTTTTATAAAAAAAAACATTTTCTATTGTTTCATGTCAATCATGAAATGCTTGAATACTTTCCCATGCTTGAATACTTCCCAGTGCTAGTCTACACAAAAATGTCCCTCCGTGAACAAAGATTAAGAATACATGAAACATCTCACAATAACCATCCCAAATGTTTCCTCAGATCTGGAGGGAATGGGTTTCAACACCAATCATGTCGCCATCACCCAGAGAATAAAAAAAGGGTCCAAATGGAGCTAACAGGTATTTTCTTGTGTAATATTTTCACCAAATATGCCCCAAAGACACCACCTCCCATTAATGGCTTTATAGGGATCGACATGTTCCTCTCCGTCCTTCCGTTCCTGAAGCGCCATGAGCACATACACATCACCATATCCACACCTGCTGCGAGGCTGGCTACTTCCTGGGATCATAACAGGAAGTACACATCATAATCTCCTACTGTTCAACAAATACCCACTATGCGATATGCTCTCGTTGACTGGTTTGAGAAATGACAATATAAATGTATATCATAACTATATCTACATATGCTGTATATAACTTTATCTATATCTATATATATGATGTATATATTTATATACATTTTATATTTTATGTATATATAGCTGTGTGTGGTTGAGCACCGTGTGCGTCTAATGCTCGACTCCCAGAGCTCCCTGTGGCTGGAGGTGGGCAGCTGTGTTCTCAAGAGCCACTGCGGTGGAGAGCCGCCCCCACCCCCCCCCCCCCCCCCCCCCCCCTCAGTGCAAAAATCTCTGCTTGGGTTCAAGTGGGCTGTAAGAATTGTCCGTATAGACAGTGGTGAGGAATGTTCACCACCAAGGCGTGACTGAGGAGCCGATTGCAGGGCAGAGAAGAAGGAACGCTCTTGTATTTTTGTTTTGGTCGGTCTCCATATATTTTTTAAGATAGTATCTAGGGCAACACTCAAGCCTAAAACATTTATGGGGAGATATTCTGTGTTTAAGAAGTGTTGCCTGGCCTCGGCCTGTCAGAAAACTCTCAGCGTGTCTAATTAATAAGACGCGTGAGACACAGGTAAATTAACTACCGAGACGCGCCGGCAAGGTAAACAATCAAGTCGGACGGAAATATGTTTTGTCATAAACCGTCATCAACTAATAAGGGATATCAGCGTGAATACGGCTCTGTTTCAAAGCAGTGCCAAATGGAGACCAATTATTTGCGATGGAACGAAACAGGGGACGAGGAAGGAGACTGAAGCTCTGTGAAGCTGCAGTCGTTTGCCCACTAAGGACCCCATTATGGCCAATTACAGCCTGTTAACTCATGCTCGTCACCCCCCACCCAACACGCTATGGATGGAAACGTGTTGCTGTGTTCCTTTGTTCCTATATCTCCATCTCTCTTCCTTTCAGTACCCACCCCCTGCCATCCTCTCGTGATTGCCCTCCCACTCTTAAAAAGGATGTTGACACTCCCTGGCCTGGTGTTCCTGGAGTCCTCTCTCTCTCTCTCTCTCTCTCTCTCTCTCTCTCTCTCTCTCTCTCTCTCTCTCTCTCTCTCTTTCTCTCTCTGTCAGTTCACCTGCTTGCTGAAATAACAATAACACTGGGCTGACTCACTGATGAATGAACGGCTTGTTCTGACGGCATCAACCCCACTAGATCAGGCTATTGAGCGGCGATGCTGGGGAACCAGAAAGGGATCTGGCTCTACCAAATTAGACTAATGCCACAAACAATAAGGACAACAACAGCACTAGACAATGTGCTCAGTGGAGCACAGACCTCCCGCCAAGGAATCAGCTTGGTAGAAGTGGGGCTGGCTTGGTGGGAGCCAATCGGATTGACTGAGCTGAGGTCCCTATGGAGACTTCCAAGAAAACAGGAAGTGGTCAAATATGGGGCAGGTGAGCCAACAATCTTCCTTAAAGCCTAGACAAACCTATATGGAGCATTATTTGTTGGTGCAACACTAATCAATGGTTAATTATGCACACACTTATATATACCGTGTCCACTGCTTACAAAGTTTGTGATATGATTTGGATAAATAACGATTATGTTCCCACATCGGGACCATCCATGACCACACGTATGATGTGACGATTTATTCATGACAACGAATGCCATCACGTTATTGGAAGACGTTTTGGGAATTCAAGGCGTCGTCAACCCAGGAGCAAATGATGGTCGTCCCGGGGATGGGATCCTACCTGCGCGCTGCGCCTGGGTGAGCTTGGCGTAGACCACGTCGGCCGACTCGATCAGCGTCTTGCTGGTCTGGATCATCTGGACAGAGAGGCGGGTGGGGGACAAGCACAAAAACACTTTGAGTAGGCTTAGGGTTGAAAATGTGACGCCGGTATGAGAGTCAGCTTCTGAATCCAAGCCAAAACAGCAATAAACAGATAGACAAACAACAACAAACACGCACGCATGCAAGCACACGCGCACACACACACACAGTGGATGATGCCTGTTCAAGCCAGACATGGAAGGAAAGGGATAATAACAAAGAACACCCGCCAAGACAAACATGGCAGATAAACCCGGGGATGAAGAGGCGAGTGTGGCAATAGAAAAAAAAGAAGGAAGATCACACATTATTTGGTAGCCATGCCAACACGTGTGTATATAAGATGTCCTTTGTCCAAAAACGACCGCGACTGGATACAGGTTTCATTTCAGAAGACATAGGAAATTTTAGTGCATAGGCCCTGAAGTCCTACCTACAATATGTGATGAAAAACGTAAACCACTGGTGGTGGTGAGTTAGGTCCCCCCTTCACTGCAAGCTTCTTTGGGTCATTGAAAAGCGCTATATAAATATAATGTTTTTTTTATTTTTTTTATTAAACCAAAGGTGTTTAAGGCTATGATTTCGTATTACACAGCTTTGATGAATACTTGATCAGAGTGGTCAATCAGGGCATTCAGTGGTCTGTAATTTATGTATAATAGACGGCTGCTATAAATATAAGACTGTTGCTATGTTGTTTTCTAAAATCATTTAAAAAGATTGATATAATTTCTTGATATATTTTGTGTCTAATTATTGATTTCTTGAGTTAATAGCAATGAAATAACCTTCAACATAGGGGTTTATTTCACAATGATGTCCAGCTCGCTGTACATTTATGATAATATTATGTTGATGCAACTTTATGCAGTGTGGGTGTACTGTTTTTCTAATCACTCATATTAAGTTTATACCAACACTATATGAACAGGCCATGTTTGAGGCATACACTTATGTTCAGCAGCTGGGTGGATCCACTGTCACATCAATAAACCTTTTTTTCAGGTTGGTGTAACAAGCTAACGAGTTTCTCACCTTGTAGCAGTGGGATTTGGACAAACACTGTTTTAGAACATTGATTTGTTCGGGGGAGAAGAGGGAATTCATTAATGTCCATCAAGGTCCTTACACTGCATCAACATTGATCTTCCCAGGGAATCCCACTCATGTGAACAATGGCATTAGTCTCAAAGGTTTTCTATCGGTAAATAGCTTTCTCGCTGTAGAATGACGGATATCAAATTGTTTAGAAGGTGCCCTGAAACTATTTCTGCTTCAATGAGCAGCAAAAACCGTTTCACTGAGATCACTGATTGAGATCATTGCAGATGTAAAAAAGGAACACACAGGGCAACGACATTCAAAATGAGTACATAACATAGTTATGTTAAAAGACAATAACAATGATAAGAATAATAAAAGGGCACCTGTTAAGTGCCACTTGACTCAAAATACTCAAATTAATGGGGAAGAATTAGCACTGCTGCTGTACAAGCTTTGTCTCGCACAGCTTCTGAAGCATAAATCTAAATGTCCTCAATGTTGTTTTTATAACATTGAGGACATTCAGATTCAATCCCTGGTTTAGACACGTAAACAGCAACTTTGTTTCTCAGTGTATGAATAATGTAGTAAGAATGTCTTGTGGTTGAAACTTTGCCAATGTCTACGATATAAAATGCTCTCAGATTTAGTGGAGAATAGGACCTAAGCTGGCATTTCTGAAGAAACATTTTGAACAGTTATATAAGAAGAAAAGGCTATTGCCGGTGCATTTATTTAGTTTCTTATTTGCTGGTACATTGGCATAAATACATCTGAATTCAGTTGACGTTGGCACCTTAATGGCATTCAAGTCCCTGCTGGACCGTTATAGGTTACCACAGTCTGCCAGCAGAGTCGATGAAAATAACCTCAATCTGTTACCAGGATAGTACCATAAAGTCGGATCCTATCCAGTCTAGAATATGAACTGTTTGCATCAAATACTGGTCTTTTAATAATAATGAGGTTATTGGCACAGAAGAGAGGTGTTCAGCGATTCCTTTTATCGACCTCTGCTCATTATGATACTGGTAGGCAGAAGCCTGGCTGTTGCCAGACCAAGCTCAATCGTAGATTGCACGTTGGTCTTGGGAAGCTGCTGTTGTTTTCTTCAGCACAAGAGGGGTGATCAATGGGCCTAGTTCAAATGACTCTGTACGCAATTGTCTGCTTGCCGTCGCTCCCCTGTCGTTATTGTGTTAAACCAGCCAAAAGCGCGCCGAGGGGAAAAGCCAGCTGGGTGATGGCTCCCACAAAAACGTATCGAAACTAGAAAGAAATGTATCGCTCTTCTCCAGAGCCTTCTGCAGGGCGAACTCAAAACGCCGGCAGAATGGGCGGGGCTACCCAGTCTAGGTAGGCAGACCTCTGTCCATAAATGTGGTGCATACCCTGTATAAAGAATGAGTGAGTGAGAGGCAGAGATAGAGCAGGAAAGTGAATGAGTGCCGAATGAGTGAGTGATTGAGCGATAGAGCTAGAGTGTGTGAGTGCCCCCTATGTGCAGAGTGAACGAGTGAGTGAGAGATAGAGTTGAGTACACCCTGTATGCAGAATGATTGAGTGACTGAGAGACAGAGATAGAGTTGGTAAGTGAAAGAGTGCACCCTCTGTGCAGAATGAGTGAGTGATTGACAGATAGTGTGTGAGTGCAGTGTGAGTGAGTGAGAGAGTGAGGGATAGAGTTGGGTACAACCTGTGTGCAGAGTGAGTGAGTGAGTCAGTGAAAGATAGAGTTGTGTGCAGCCTTTGTGCAGCGTGTGTGTGTGTCAGGCTGTCTCTGCTGGAGGTGGGGTTCCTCCGGGCCTGCCTGGAGGATATGTTCTCCACAGAGTTCCGTTGTGCCCCCCCCCCCCCCCCACACACACACACACACACACACACACATCCCAGAGAACACAGATAATGCTGTTCTTGAAGTGGAGGGTGTAGGCCAGTGGGCTAATCTTTCAGCAAGATAATAAAAAAAATGATCAGCTGATTCGACCTTCACCAGAGAGACCATTGGACTTGTGTCTTGTATCAAATCTACTTGTATTTTTGAACATTAAGGACATTGATTGTGAATGTCAAGGACAGCCAACAAGGGATTATCCAGAGAGGATTTATCGTCACTGTTGCCGCTGCCCATACTTTTTCTTCATGGGCCATCATATGATTCAAGTGAAAAGTTTCAAATTAAACTATCAACAACATTCCTGCAATGATTAAAAAACAAAATAACAGTGTTATGGCCAGTCTCGCTGTGTAACTGCGGGACGCGGACTGGCGTAGCTCAGCATGATGGATGTAGTAATATTAATAGATAGTTATAGTCTTGTTAACAAGAGAGATGTTAGACGAACTGAGGGCTGTCCAGCATCTCTTATTCGTAGAATATATCAGTTACAGGGTGTTATTTCATTTGTAACATTATTGAAATAGCTCTCGTTCGGAGCTCACTGAACGCTGAACTGACAATCTAAAAAGCTAACTAACTAACGAATGGACTCACGTGCACTCCAGGACAACTAGAGCTGTGAAAAAATAAAATAAAAACACAAATCCCAAAAGATCAAAACCTAGGCAGAGTGACTGGGCTCCCAACTTTGTGCTGGTCTCTTGAACATGTGTTGTGAACTGGAGCGCATGAAGCGACGAGCGCGGCCCTGCCGGAACGCATGGAGTGTGGCCCTGCTGGCAGGCCCTGCATAGCTGCGTGTCAGCGGTGCTCAGCCTCTTAAAAGCCAAAGCAGACGCTGTTTGGGAGAAGGTCGCATCGCGTTAGCACGGAGGGCCGCTCCTGGAGATAGCAGCGTAGCCCAGCGTCCGTCGCCCGAACGGGCAACCCAATCACCTCTTTTTGGATGACCTAAATTCCTGCTCTTCAACAAGCCTGGTAGGAATGCGAGGGGGGGGGGGGGGGGGGGGGATTCAATGTGAGGATGGGTGAATCGGAAGGAAAATGGAGGAGCGGATCGGATTCAACGATTTGGTCACATTTGGTCATTTTTGCAGGACGACGCAAAAAAAGAATTCATAGAATCATATTATTTTTAACAGAGCGAAACACACTAACGGGGGCTGCATGTTTGCTCACGTCATATAGCCTGGGACTTTAGTCTATTTTGGATGTGGACATTGAAAAAGATTATTGAGCATCTGCCGCAACAGGGCTGTGTGTTTTAGGCTAAAGTGTTAAAAACAGTATACAAAAAAACAAACAAAAAAAACGTATAAACAGAGGGTATGAATCCAGCTTCAGCCCAGGAGTAGCAGGTGAGTGGTGGATGTTATCCTTGCTTCAGTGGCTTGGTCTTCATGAATCATTGACTGTACTACTGCAGCCTAGCTGATCATATTGATCTTCCCTGGGGGGGGACCCCGGCCATGGTGCTTGAGACTGTTATCAACCTCTCCAGGCGGGAAGACTGAGCTTTACTACACTATACATCTACACCAAAAGTAGTGGTTCTCAATAAACACTGAATAGATAATGTTTTTTTTATATCATATTTCTATAATTTTCCGTCTTTGCATTTAGCTTGACACTTTTTCAGGCTTCACAATATTTTACACACTGTGAGACAAAGTGTCAAGGCCCGATAATGTTCAAATGACAAACTTTTTTTTTTTTATAACTGTATTTACGAAGAGTACATATAAACACACAAAGAGCAGTAAGTCACGACGACCCCAGCAGAATCGATTTCTAGAACAAACAAACGCATCACAGTCTATTCTGACACCCCAACTCATGGGCCAATCAATGAGGGTGTTGCATAACAGACAAGATGTTCTTTCCCCCGGAGATCCCCCCCTCCTCACCCCCCCAGCCCCTCCCCCCAACTCAGGCCACTGCCTGAACTGAGAAACCTTCAGGGAATCTGAACAGCACAGCGGCCATCGACTGAAAAGAGTCTCGCCCCAGCACTCCATCACACCCTTCCCTCGCAAGTGTGTGTGCATGGGGGCGTGTTTCTATGTGTATGTGTGTGTGTGTGTGTGTGTGTGTGTGTGTGTGTGTGTGTGTGTGTGTGTGTGTGTGTGTATGTGTGTGTGTGTGTGTGTGTGTGTGTGTGTGTGTGTGTGTGTGTGTGTGTGAATGTCGATAGATCTATTAGCTTGGAACCTCCATCGTTGTGTCCCGACATCCTTAGCTACCGAGAGTAACAGCCTCACGCAGTGCCAGACTCTCACACTGGGCGTGTGTGTGTGCGCGTGTGTGTGCGTGTGTGTGTGTGTGTGTGTGTAAGGCTTTGTGTGCAAATTTGTTCAAATTTGTGCGTGTATGTGTGATGCATGTCTATGTATGTGTCCAAGTGCATGCTTACTATATGTGTGTGTGTGTGTGTGTGTGTGTGTGTGTGTGTGTGTGTGTGTGTGTGTGTGTGTGTGTGTGTGTGTGTGTGTGTGTGTGTGTGTGTGTGTGTGTGTGTGTGTGTGTGTGTGCGTGTGTGCGTCTATCATTATATCATGGCATGTTCACACCTTCACCGCATGGCCCCGTTGAAACAAACAGCTGCATTAGCTCACTTAGTCAGTGCTGGTGTGAACGTTAGCATTAAGCAAAGAAACAGACTTATAAACTGCACTGCAGTTCAGGTTTGTTTGTGTCATGAAGGCTGCCAGTAATCCTATTAACACCAAACATGACTCAATATATGTGAAGACGGTAGTGACTGTATATAAACGTATGTAGATTGAAAACATTGCAGAAAAAGGAGGCATATGATGTTTGGACACACAAAGACCCTTTTTAAAACACACAAAGATAGTTAAAGTTATATATGATCTGATGATATAGATACATCATACGATGATATCTACTATATATATATATATATATATATATATATATATATATATATATTCACACAGAAACACATGTTTACATGCAGTTTATACTTTGTACATAATATACACATACCAATCAAATAACCCCTAGAGGCTGTTCCCTTGAAGAGGTTAAGCCTTTCCATTAAGTGGCTTCTAAGTCACTGATTTAACTCCTTCATTAACCTTTTAATAAGAACCCTTCTATGCCCCTGTATTAATATCGTCACTTATTAAAAACTCTTTCTGACAACCAGCTCTCCCCCTACCACGGCACATGAATGCAGAGTATCCGGGCCCAGGAGAGACCGGATTGTTCTGTTCCTCATTATGTGATACATTCCATTTATTCCATAGAGGCCTGTGATTCGTTGAGGGTGTACCACTCGTATGAATATTAATGAGACCAAAGGCATGAGCAGAACAGACCCAGCCCAGGTGTGTCACTCATAACATTGGCGTGTGTGTGTGTGTGTGGGTGGTGTGTTTACAAATTGTCTTTCTCATTTGTAAAGCTGTAGTCTTATTTTCTTACTCTTTGAGAAACAAGTCCTTTTGTACAGCACTTTTTGGTAGAAGCTCCCTCGATGCTTACCCTGCCTTTCTGGTTCCAATAGAGCTGCTCTGCTTTTCTGTCAAACTTAGCCATGCAGCACTTGAATTTTCAATGCATACCGTTTCCATTTCATGCTTTGATTGTTCTCCTTCACGCTTGTTCTGAATTGCTTCAGACTAAAACTAAGACTATTGAATAATAAAACAATACAGTCAATGTCCATGGAAGGAGAAGGGGAGGCAGGGATATAAGTATGTTGCTCTAGGATGCCTGCAGGTAGGGTTGCAGACATTAGTTACCTCT
>NC_082383.1:8347878-8367878 GCF_031168955.1 Gadus macrocephalus | reverse complement strand
AGACGCCTTGGTGGGACGCTTCTGACTCGTGTCTCGTCTCTGCTCTTGCCTCAGATGTCAGCTGCAGCTCTGCACCCACTCTTCTCTTGATAATGAGTCGATTTAGAAAGGCCCCACGCTTCTCATCCTATTGATCTGTGCACTTGCTTTGTCTCGCACTCTCTTTCCCCCTCTCTCTTGTCCTTCTTAATTTATCTTTCTCTGTCAAACCTCACATAAGTGAAAAAATGAACGTCAATATGCTGCAGGAACAATTAGTAAAGGGAGAACGTTGATGTAAGCATCAGAGAGCGCAGGCATTTCATAAAGTGGCGCAGAAATGGAGGCCATTTGCTCCAAAGGACCATATGTGGCCAGCGATTCAGAGGATTCAAAGGATTCAGACCCCTGAATAGGATGAAATATTATTTAGATGACTTAAATATATTGGACAACCGTGAAATGATTGTGTAGCCTGTGCTAGAAGCAGATAGCACATCACACTGTGGCTACGACCTGAATATGGAACTCGTTACATCGTACTTTGTGATAGATTAAGTGTCAAGAGGACCATCAATTAATTTTGACCTACATGTACGAAAGGGCATGGGTACTCCTCCGAGAATAGTTGTAGCTGCCAGCGAGTCTTAAAACGATTCCGTTGGCAAGTCCATCATTGGCTGACGGCATTTTTTTTGCAGCCTGTGTAAAGCTCAGAACTAAACTAACTAAATAAGCAGGCTGTGAAAATGCCTGTTCCAATTCAAAGCCAATCTATGCTGTGAGAGTGCAGGATTTAGCAGAAATTGTATCCGTAGAATGTAGCAGATTTTAAATCGCATTAGTTGCCGGAAGTCTAGTTAATCTAGAGGGATATCTGCAGGCTGCAACTGTTCATAACAAAAAAAGACCAATTCAATTATTGAACACAGGGATTATGGGATTCAAGTCTCACTGTGGATCTGCTCTTTTCAAAATCGGAATTACTTGTGTGTTCTGAAGTCTTCAGCAATCATATTCTTATAGTCGTCTGGCCTAAACTACGAGGGGATGTATTTTCCTTTATTTGATAGAATCTATGGTACTTCCAAGCAGATGAAGAAATTGCACTGCATTTTTTGCAAGCTCTTTTAAAAATAATTCTGGTGCTCAATTCATTGAAGTGCAATGACAGATAATTGAGTTGCTAGCCACAGTGACAGTATTGTGGTGCTGGCAGTTCTTGTGAACTATAAAGCATTGTGACGAACATACAGCGTCCAATCGCATCATTTCAACTACCAGATGGCTGTCTGCCCCCAGCCCTCCTACGGTCCTCCTCACAACTTGTACTTATACCATGAATTCTGCACTTTTTACGTAGTATAAACTCCCACAAATACCAAAATAGCTAGAAAACAAGAAATGGGTGTTATCATAGAGGAAGCCAACGCAACAACCATGAGAATACTTAATGTGGTCATCATACTGTACGTCTAAAGACCAGGATGACACATTCTCTCTCACACACACACACACACACACACGCACACGCACACGCACACGCACACGCACACGCACACGCACGCACACACACACGCACACGCACACGCACACGCACACAGACACACACACACACACACACACACACGCAAACACACTCACACACACACACACACACACACACACACACACACACACACACACACACACACACACACCCACACACACACACACACACACATCCATCTATCTATATATATAAATCTTCCTTCTCGTAGCGCAGGGGGAAGTGATAATATCAAGTGCTCCTCACTCCTAAGTCCAACTAGATGGATATTCTATTTTGGACACGGAAAGACAAGACAAGAGTCTGCCCGTCTAAATCAGACCTCTGATGATAGGAGGCCTGTGTGGCGTCTAGAATGGCATAGCCTGCTTGACCTTATCTTATAGCCAGTGCGCCTAGTAAACGGTAGGCTAACCTTAATGGCCTTTTACCGTTCACAAGCAAGGCAAACACCAGCTTTCCCCGGCCCGAGTTTTATAAGATTCCACTCAGTACCTGGAAACCGCACTTCTCTCCCTTCTGCTAATTGTGCCAAGTTAATGATTACACTATGCGTATGGTCTAATCATTGCCCTTAATTGTGCAATGTTGTGACTTTAGTGCCCCACTTATCTAGAAAATATTAATAGAGACCACTTAAGAGAGAGCACAACACAACCCAGAGCAGGGATTTGTTATTCGTTAATGCCGCAAAAAAGAAAAAAAGAGTCTGATTAATATTTTAAATGTTCCCCTTGGTTTTTAATGCTCCAAATACTATGGGGAATTGTTTGGGTGACTTTATGTTGTTGACAATTTAAGGATGTTGTGAAATCTTGTCTGGAACACAACGCATAGAATTATTTCCAGTCAAATAAGTCTGTAGACTAGCGTTAGTGTCAGAAATGTGCCCCAGGCGCCACTTATTTGATGATGATGTAACCGGGGTTGAAAACATTTGTATTTACCAAAGTCATCACTTCAAATGAATTGCAGGGAAAGTGCAGACTTTAACCTTTCTAGTATTTTAGTTAGGTTTGAATGATTACTTTTACATTTAAAAATGTGTCACGGTTGGATTTAATGAAATGCCTAAATTATGGGAGTGCAACGGTGTGCGTTGAATAAATGAAGACTCTGATAACCTCAGCGATTGTGGGGCTGATTGATCGCTGTTCAGTAAAGAACATAAAGTTGCAGGCTGCAGTTAATTTGTCAGATTTCCAATACTAAAAACTTTACTGCGGTAAGGAAGAGAATGGTGAGCAGAGAGCAGCCTCGTAGTTAGATCCCCTTGCTTTCGCTTGGGCAAATGCTATAGGTGGTAATGCTAAGTGATTGACAAATCTGCCACCGTCGTGGACGCGCATTCATCTTAATTATAGGAGCACTACCAACATGCTGAGCCGTTTATGGCACACCATCCAAATTCCTGGCTTACGGGAAAGGAGCAAAGCAGGTGGGGACTAAACCTAAACAACTAACTAACTGGCTTCAGCAAACACTTTTTAACCAGATTAGATTGTGCAAGGAGATAATCTTAAGGCTTGAGCGTGTTTATAGCGTCTGATAGGGTTTACAGCCATATTCAGCAGTTGAAGAAATTAATTTAAATAGGGTGACATGGCTATGATTTATGCAATTTATTGTCTTTATTATTTATTATTTATTTATTATTTTGTGTGATATTACATTTTCAGTAGAAGTTTTTTAACAAAAATATACAATGGTATAAATAATAAAGTCTCCCATGTGTAGGCAGACACTTATGTTATTGTAATAAAGGTAAAAATACAAAAAGTCTGGCCCGGAAAAACGTGATCGAAAAACTGTGACCGAACAACCGTGATCCAAAAAACTGTTTTTCCCTTGAATCATTGTACCACAACTCAATAAATAAATCCTATTTGTGATAAACTAATAATTGTTGTTTCAAAAGGATCCATTACCTGCACGTTCTCCCTCAGGTCCGTGGCTTCCCGGAGAGGCTGGGTGGAGGCTCTGAAGAGCTCATCCACGACCTTGATGCCCGTAGTCTTGGTGGATGTGTACTCCCGGGTCTTACGCCCCTTCCTCACAGATAGTCCCCTCTTATGGGCCTTGCCTCCTCCCCGTCTATTGGTGATAGCAATGTGAACAAACAAGGTGGTGTTGGCCAGAAACTCCCCAGTCAGAGACTGCAGGGGCACATGTCTGTAACCGGGCTGCAGGCACTCGAAAGGGATGGTGTACTGACCGATGAACTCGTCTCCGATGTAGTCGTCGTCCAGCACCACGAAGCGGAGTGCGGCCAGTTCAGGTAAATTAATCTGAAACTCGAAGCTCTCGTCAAAAACGGGGTTGTCTCCGTTCTGGGACACGGTTTTCGTTCTCTGCTCGGCACAGTCGGCGGGGATGCCGTGGATCTCGGCGTAGATGTAAGGCTCCACCACATCGCCCTTGGCGGCGGAGCCACGGGGCTTGGGCAGGTTCTGCCCGCTGATGACCTTTATGTGGAGAAGCTGGGCAGACACCCCCGGGAGGGAGTCTCGGGCGTTTGCACTGAAGTAGGACACCTCCTCCCTCATGATGGCTGGCCGCAGCACATAGCCGCAGTTCCCGTTCTGTCTGAACCAGCCCAGGTTCAGGTCCATCATCAGTCCGGGGGTCTGGTAGTTCATGGCCACAATCTGGCAGCCACATTTCCAGAAGTCCTGGGGGTTTATGTTACTCGCATCGATGCGCATGGGTGTGGGGTATATCCTGGAGAGAAAGCGCTTGTTATAGCAGACAAAATCCTCTGGGAATTCATTGGCAAACCTGTTTGCGTCCACCTCGTTGAAAGAGCATATTTCCCAGTATTTCTGTTCTTTCTTGGATATGTCAAAGTCCCTGAACTGAACTGACTTACAGAGGGAAACAAGGTCAGACAGCTCCCGACAGAGCCTGAGTCTCCTGCCCAAGCCATTTAGCTGGTCCTTCTCATTGGCTCCTAACCTCCGTGACATCTCTAGACCCTCCTCCTCATCCGTCACATCCCCTTCGGTCTCAGTACAGCTGGGGGGTAGCCTTTTACCCTTGATGAGGATTTTCCCTCTGAGTTGTTCTGGGGAGGGCAGGTAAATCTCCTCTTTGTTGGGAAGGCCTACGTACAGCTTGTCTCCGAGGATCTTCTTCATGTGCTGGGCAATGACCCTCTGCTGGTGGATGCAACAGTGTGTCACCAAGCAAAGAATTAGCGGATACTCTGAGCTCTCGAAAGCATACTGGTTTATGATGTCGAGCACCTTAGAGAAAGCCAGCTGAGAGGCGACAGAGCTCCCCACGTACACCACTGGTTCGTTATCTGGTCCGTCCCAAACGATGACCTCCAGGCTACGGCAGCCCATCCGCAGTGCTCGGATGTAGCTGCTTATGTCTGACGAGCCCCAGAAGTGGTCTTCGAGAAGGGACGCGTTGTGTGAAGAGTTGATGTAGTAATGGGATAAAGGTTGGGTCATGTCTTGGCACACACGCTTGTGCTGGGGATCAAAGATGTGGCACTCGGAGGAAAGGAGGTAGTGAGTGAAACCGTCGATGGAGAGGTAGCCTCGCTCCCTGCCTTCAGCGGATGGCTCAAACTTCTGAACAATTTCCCTGCACATGTCTTCATTAACGCCCTCCACTCCCTGCTCCACCTCCACAAACAGCATTAAGTCCTTACTGTCCAAATACTCCTTATTACTGGAGAACTGCACCAGCAAGAAAAAAATCTCTGGACGCGTGCACAGCTCACAATAGGCCTCCACAAATGTGTCCAGGTTAATATCTTCTCCATATTGGTCTTTAGCCTTCTGGAGCTCCTTAAACTTGAGTTCTATCCTGGACTCTTTCATGCCTGGGTTGAGGCCTTTAATGATCTGGGTGGCACGGAACAGGTCTATGTATCCATCCTTCTCCATATCCGCGAGCTCAAACACAGATCCGATCCAGGACGTTCGCAGGCTAGGCTGGCTTTGTTCCACCATATCAACAGGGTGCCTGCCATACGACACCAAATATCTCAGCCCCATCACCCACGTACTGACCACGTCCGCAGTGCTGCCCACTAGGTCTAGGGACTCATAGTTATCTCCGTAGATTATAGAGAAAGCACACTCATCAGGGAACTGATCCGAAAGGCCAGTGCTGCGCAACACCGGTGTCTTCTTCCCAAGGCGCACCTCTTTGATGCTCTTGATCTCCAGTTTGGCCTTATCTGAATCTTTCTTGGAGGGCTCCCAGCGCAGCCAATGCATGTCAGGGTCCAACAGGAAGTAGCGGTTGTACATGCGCGAATTGGAGCGCACTTTCTTCATCTCGCAGCCCTCCATCATGAAGGCCATGCAGGCGGCCGTGCTGCTTATCTTGCGGTCATTGGGCATGGAGCTGAAGGAGACGGTCTTCTTCCTTACTTGCCTCTGCTTGGAGCCATCCTGAAAACAGAATCGGGGGTGGGGTAGGGAGACAAAATAAAAGTATTTTAATAACTGACTTTAAACTGTACAAAGAATATACTCTACAAATGCAATACACAATCACCAGATAATGTAAAACGATATCTCTGTCCTAAACACCTTAAATCCAACTTAAATCCATCTCCAAAAGGCTAAGAAAAATATATTCGCTCTCTCCTCATTTGGTGCCAAATGCATGAATTTCTGAATTCTGTACAATACAGTTCTATATTAGGCGCCTTTCAACACACAGTGGTTATGTTCCAGTTTATGAACATTCTTGTTTTTCAGTTAGTCCTCTGTCAGTCCAAAGTGGAGCTCCTCTTTATTGAGCAACAACACATGCTGAATGACCCCACGCAATGATTTAGGTGACACAGCAATATTTCCTGTAAACACCCCCCTTCTATTCAAACTTATTATTCATTACTTGTTAAACCAAAGCAACATGTTTTCACTCAAGACAATAGTCCTATAACCCATGCCATATATTTTGAGATATTTGATTATTTGACTTTGTAATCCTGTCAAAAACCAAATGTCACAATGGTTTGGCTTTGTTCTCAATAGTTGTTTATAAGTTCAAAGTTAAGGCCTTGCTTCACATTACCCAATTAGTCCACGTAAATGTTTCCAAGGCTTAAACATTTGTATTGACCTATTTAAAAAAACAACTTTTAATTGAATGAATTACAAATTCATGAAACAAGCATCATGTCAGAAAGAAATAGGATCTCTTATGGAAATGTATTCATGAAACATCATGTCACACATCATGCCACTGTGACTTGAAGTGTGTGTCGAACATATGTTGGAAGGGTGGTATTCATCTGAAATAGGAGGAACCAATCTTGATGTTGAACCATGTCAGTCCTTGAATGCTTTCACTCCAGTGCAGAGATCAAGTGAAATCTCTGTGCCAAACTTGAACAGTGTGTAGTTGTAGGTACACGTGTTCGCCTGACCTTATTAGACAACCCCCATCTATGCAGGCCCTGATTATTCTCCTTCAGGGCGTGGTTCCTGAAAACCCCCTTTTCGGGTCATCCATCTTGCAGCTTATGGCCAGGGGGAGATGCCACACGACCACTCATCAAGATTAACGAGCACCACTTGCCACCAAGCTCAGAAATGACACAATCATCTGTCTCCCTTTGTGCCCTTGTTTGACGACCTCTCTCTCTCTCCTATTTGACTAGAGCCAACAATCCAATAGTTGTCAGACAAATGCCGCTGCTGCTTTTGACAACCTTTGGCACCCGTAATATATTTTTGTTTGGGGATTCTCAAACATGTTCTTGAAGGTTTATCCTCTCGGGGGGTGGTTGTGCTCTGGTCTAGAGGTGCAGGGGACCACCCAGGTGAACAGGTCAGCACGACCAAGCAATGAAATACAAGTAGTCGGACTGAACCGTAATAATGGTTGTAAGTATCCCCAGGGGCACATACTAAGGGACCACAGGCGATACAAGAGCTGTAATCATTCCCAAAAGTCTATGTTCTCCCCTCTCAGAGAAATATTTGGTTTTTGCATGCCGTGCAATTGTTTGAGAAGTTGCCATGGATCCTGTGTAAACTGTAAAAACATAAGCCCACTCCGAGCCCAGAAGAATATGTTCTGTTGGTTCAGCTGGAACATGAACGTTATCCCGTGACTCTTGCAACAGTTAATTCAGGGCAAGAAAAATAACGTGTCAACCACATCAGACTCGGCTGAGAGGACTGCTGGACCAAAGCCCATGCGTCATGGCTAATTTTATGTGGGCTGGCTGCTGTTGTTCTGCAGCCAATCAACACTCCCCGTGTGTCCCAAAATACCGACCGGCCCGCACCAGCACCAGCACCATCAGAATCATTGCCCCCTACACAATCCACCCCACTTCTCCCCCCCTTCCCTCCTCCCCGTGATGACTCTTAGTCATCAGGAGGCTCAGGATTGTGTAGCCTGGGGCTTAAAGAGCTCTTGTACCGCATGTGTTGTGTGGGTGCTGCCGTGCATCACGTAGGATGTACGGCAGAGGAATTCTGTGGCACAAAGAAAGCAGCTTGTTTGGAAGGCGGAAGGGAGGACAGAGAAGGAAGGGATCTGGTCAACATGATTGTTTCCAGGCCCTCCAGGGGGAAGTGCAGTTACCACCAAGAGGTCAGAGGGTGCAAAGGGTGACCATGTGTTTCATTAGCAGGTGGTCGTAATTAGCTGGCAATCTCGTACGGACATCAAACTGTTGCCAGAGATCTGGACCCTTAATCAAAAACAAGCGGCACTGTTGCCCAGAGTAGGTCACATTCCAGGAGGATGATCATTGATCGTTCTTTTTTTACGACGGGACTTGAAAGCTGGCATTGATTCAGTCATGTGGTGCCGATAGGAAGGATGTGTTGCAGTAATAGGCCCAACTCTTCCACCAGTCCTGATATGGTTTTCGTCAACTTATTGTCACACTCTCATCTTTTTGTTTCTTATCATTGCCCCTCACCCCCCAGGCTCTTCCACAACTTTGGAAATTAGTTTTCCTATGTTTCCGATGGCCTCATTCCTTTCTGCTGGGATGGCACCAATGACCCCATTAGTGGCATCGTAGCATCCCAGGCGGGTACCAGAGGCCTGGGGATGGAGGGATGAAGCAGATGGACAGACAGGGGGCTGCAACAGGTCCACTAACGGCCTGTGAAAGACATGGGCATGTCACACTAACCCGGTCCCTGTCAATGCGCTGACACCATGGCAGTGCCTGCCAATGACATTCCAACATGGAGACGGAGCATCACACTGAATCTAGGTGACACGGTCCATCAAATGTGTAAATTGGTACGAAAACAATATTGAATGACATAATGTATTTATCCTTCACCGTCTGATGAACTTCACACAAACACTTCAGTTGTCAGCAGTAACCCCAAATATGTATATTGATATATGTTTGTTTTTTTTAAAGCAAACTGTCTTCTGTATTGGAAGCCATTTAGTAGGAAGGATGGAAAGATGGGCAACATAGCAAAAAGAAGGGTTCAAAGTTCACACTCTGCGGGTTAATGGGCTTGTTGGGCCACCCCACCCCAGGGCCTGGCCATCTCTTCCTGTGGGACTGCGAAAAAGAGCTTCATTCAACTGAAAAAAAAAATAGAAAAAACACCTCACACCCGCAACCCCCACGACCGCTCGCCTGAGTCACTCACTAAACCGCACGCTCCCCAGCCTCATAGATACTGTTGTGGTGGTAATACTGTTCTCCAAGGAGGGAAGGAAGCCAGGCGCGGCTTTGGGGAGTCTTGCCCAAAGAGCTGGAATAGGATCAGTGGGGTATTGTGGAATCGCTGAATGAGCCGGTGGTGCGGGAGATATGGGGAGGAGAGGGAGGGGGAGGAGGTGGAAGGAGAGGGGGGGGGGGGGGGGATCAAGGCACGGAGCAGAACAAAGCCAGGGCTTGATGACATTCTCTCTTCTCACACACACGCACAGAAGATTGAATGGTGTGTGTTTGTAGATGTGTGTGTTTATGGATCTGTGAGTGTTTGTGTGTGTGTGTACGTGTGTGTTAGAGAGAGTTTGAGTGTGCGTTTGAGAGAGTGTGAGTGTGTGTGTGTGTGTGTGTGTGTGTGTGTGTGTGTGTGTGTGTGTGTGTGTGTCAGTCATGGCTGACTACATTACCACAAAAGCCAATACAAACATATTTTCCGAAAGCGCTGGAAACCCAAGCGCTTTAACGCAGTGCTGCTGCGACTACATCTCAACAAGCCATTAAGCGTCTCATCAAGAACAAACAGCCTATTTACACCAAAACAAGTCAAGTGAGATGAAATGTTTTTTTTTGGTTTCTATGTACACATTTTTATTGAAGAAACTCCCACACACAAACACACACGCAAACTACTCGGGCATCAGCCATAGCGAGCCAAAGAGGGGTCTCCCTGCCCGGGAGGACCTCACAGCTCAGTGGGTTGTGATTGGCTGGACACGAGGCCAGACTCCAGCAGGCCCCCCGTGGGCTGCGACGCCACTCCTCCCCGCGTTGGGAGCCCGTTACGTGGACTGACATCTGAATCCCCCTGCTGCTTCTGCTGGAGCTCCAGGCTCACTTCACTCACAATCATGCAACAGGCTGCTGCAGCACTGTTGCCATATATAATGTATCCGTCATATATTTAAGCAATAGATCACGCCAGGCTGTGGTATGTGCTCATTATACCACTGTTAAGGGGCGTTGTCCGGCCCCGACGCGCAGCAGAGGGCCGGTGACCCCCTTCACAGTGGTATAATGAGCACATGCCACTGACTGAAGTGATCTATTGCTTTTATACAACGGTTACTGTTATGGCGAAACGAAAGTCATAGACACACTACATTTAAAAAGAAACCAAGAAAGTCAAAGTAGCCGTTTTATTAAAGACTACCAAAAAGTAGTCCCTCCTGGCTGCCGCTATGCATCGACGGTCGCTATGCAACACACTTTAGCGTCCCTCCGAGAGAAGGCTCCGATAGAGCGGTTCGCCGGCAATTTATCCTATGGAGCAGTTCACTCGCCGATTTTAGACTTCAGTGAACTGTGCTATTGCTATAACTGTTAAAATTATGGCAAAATGACTTCACACACACACACTAGTAAAAATACGGTTGTATTCTTTGACACTTTCCACTTCAAGGCGCGGAGTGATACTTTCACAAAATGATTGGGCGTCATAGCAGTTATGTATACGCTCATTATACAACAGTTAGGAACCAATCAGATCGCTGGATTCAGGCCCCCCGTTGTATAAAATGTGGTATAGGCCTGGTACAATACACCGATATATTACAATACAGTATAATAAAGTATAGTACGAAATAGTCAAAAAATTCTCTTGCTATCATGGTTTGACTCATATTTAAAGTATCGTGAACAGTGTGTTATGATTAATAACATCAAGTCTGCCTCTTGCAAAATTGGAACAGGATCCCCCAAGGAACTGTGTTGGGTCCCATCCTTCTTAGTTTGCATATCAACGACTTGTCAGAAATATGCCCCTGGTATAGGTCTTCAGATTTATGCTTATGATACAGTTGTCCATGTATCCGGCAAAACCTGTGATGCTTTTGCAGATAAGCTAACCAAAAAATTAGAAAAATAAATCAGCTTTGCCTAATGCCTCCTGTTTGACCCTCAACACTAAGAAAACAAAATCGATCTGTTTTTCCATTAAAAAGCAACCTGCAACAGATTCCTTGAATGTTGTAATTAAAGATGAGCTCATTAAACAAGTAACAGAGGTGAAGTATTAATGGATGATTTGAGATTCTCAGTTAAATTTTAATAGCAACGAAAAGATTTGTAAAAAGTTTAACGCTAACCTTAGGTGTTTCAAGATGATAAAAACTTGCTTGACATTTGAAATGTGCCTTGCTGTTCTTAGTCTGTAGCTATGTTACTACTAATGTGTTTTATTGTATCTTGTTGTACTTAGTTTATCCTCCTTTTTCCTTGTGCTTTATTGTATATCGCTGTACTGTTACTTATTTTTTTACCTCATTGTTTTAATCTCTTTCCACAAAAGCCCTTCTAGAGACGGGTGTTGCAAATTAGCATTCGCAATAAGCACGATGATACTTGCATTGGATAGCTGTTCTCAGTTTGTCTATGTACACTATATGTTTCCCTATCAAATAAACCATAAATAAGTAAATAGTATTGCACAATACACTATTGTACGATAATGTTATATACTGTAGGTCAATATAGTAAAGTACAATACTATATTGTATATTGTATACTATATGTGTATGGAATACAGTATACACTATAGTACAATACAGTATAGTACAGTACATTTCAGTGCAGTTGAACAATAATTAAGTATTAACTTACTAATCGTACAGTAAATAAAACACTGTATCGTACAAACAAATATAGCCCAGTTTACTATAAAGTAAAGTAGAGTATAGTCGGGAGTAAGGCAGAGATGTGAGATGATCAACTGCCGATCAAAAGGTGGAGGAGGAAGAGAGAGTGAGAAGGAGTGGTTGAGGTTAATTAATGTGCGTTATAAGGCAAACAAAAAGGACCTATAGGAGGTGTGGACAAAGGAAAACCTACAAAGGAGAATAACAATGTACGATGAGAGGAGTCAGGGAGACGAAGAACAGAATAAGAGAAACAAAAAGGAGAAAAGGAGCAGCTGACGACTGGCTGCCGCCTGTCAATGTTCAGGACGATGCAATAATAAAAGGAATCCATCAGCGCTGCCAATGCTGGAGAAAAATGTGGCTTCCATCGATTTGCTGGGCTTATCCTATTCTCTGGCTGTCACATTAGTGACTACAATACACTTACCATTGTCAGTTCACCACCACTTATTAACATCCAATCCCCTCACTGCTCCCCCTGGCCAGTGTGGAGTGGAGAGTGGAGCACATTATTATATTTGTGTGTGTGTGTGTGTGTGTGTGTGTGTGTGTGTGTGTGTGTGTGTGTGTGTGTGTGTGTGTGTGTGCGCGTGTGTGTGTGTGTGTGTGTGTGTGTGTGTGTGTGTGTGTGTGTGTGTGTGTGTGTGTGTGTGTGTGTGTGTGTGTGTGTGTGTGTGTGTGTGTGTGTGTGTGCGTTAAGTGAGTGAGTGAGTGGGTGTGTGTGGAGTTTGTAAAGGCTGGTCAGTGTGTTCGACTAGGGTGTTCGAAATGTACTGGGTTCCATCCCAGCAACCTCCTGTGGGCATCTTCCTTGAGCACGACGCACCGATTCCCATCATTGCGCCTTAATGACACCTGAATCTAAATCAGCCGGTTGCTTTGGATTAAAAGCATGCTACGCAGTGGTGTGAATGAGGTATCGCTTTGGATTCTTGAGGTCATGATTTGATTCAAACGTATCCTTATTCAAAATTGATTCCGGATTCAGTACAACCCTGATTTTAGGAGAAACTCTGATCCTCTGTCCCCTAAGAAAGGGCATCCACCACCGACATCCTATCAGGGTGTTTACAGAGCACGGTGACCCTGAGAGGAAGACAATGGTCCTGCACACACACACACACACACACACACACACACACACACACACACACACACACACACACACACACAAACACCTAATGTGTCTCTGTGTGCCTGCATGCGTGTGAAGGTGTGTTTGAGTGTCTGTGTGTGTCTGTGTGTGTCTGTGTGTGTGTGTGTGTGTGTGTGTGTGTGTGTGTGTTGGTTGGTTTGTGTGTTTGTGTGTCTCTCTGTTCTCAAACCAACCTGTGCATGTGTGCTCTCCAATGTGAAACGCAGATATCCAGGTGGTCCATTGTGTGTCTGTGTGTGTGTGTGTGTGTGTGTGTGTGTGTGTGTGTGTGTGTGTGTGTGGCCTTGATAATCAATTCCCATTTTGCTGTTATGTCTCCTTTGTACCACAGACAATAAGGTGGAAAAGATTGTTATTAAGGCACGCTGCATCACTCTGAAACCCACCGACTACTCCCCGGCCCTCCCCGACTCCATAATGATTATTGTAAGGGTGGACCCGGGGCTGGGCAAAGATTCAATATTATTGTTTATTACACAGGTTTTATTAATACTCAGTTCTGATTGGCCAATCACTGCATTCAGCGATCTGTGATTTTTTCAATAACCAACCATTCCAACGCTATTTCAAAACAACCATTTATTGTTGATGCTTGAGGACGTAAAAAATGATGGTATGGGTACTAAAACTAATTATAGTCACATACCGTTTTTTAAATGTCCATATGTGATGAGCTTTAATCAGACTGTGGACCATGTTCTATCTTAGTTGCTAAGCACATCATGCTTTATATATAATTCGATATTTGGTCAAATTCCCCATACTTATCGTGATAATAAATTGTTTTTCTATCTCTCCCCCGCCCTAGGTGATCAACCAGAGGAAGGCAGCAGTGTGAACAGGAAGAAGGTGGGAAATCGTGGAGGCGTTCCAGGTATGTCGGATGTAACACAGAGGCTGCTGTTAGGGGCTCCATTGATTCTGGCGGGCCATCGTGGGGGGAGGTACGGTCGATACGTACAGAGGTTCGACGCGGCAGGGCTCGGGCCGGGGAGATGACTGAGGTCGTAAATCAAAAAATCACCCATAACCTGAATCTAAATCCACTGAGATGTTGCGTGCTGCTCAGGCACACGCACACGCGCACGCACACACACACACACAAACACAAACACGTGCGTGCACTCAAAACTTTCATATGAAGACCACTCTCACTCACACAGACACAGATACACACACACACACACACACACATGCACAAACACAACTACAGAGGCATACAGAAACGCCGACACACCCACACACCAAACCTATCCCTCCCATGCGTAAGATAGTACATGCCGTTTCTCTTCGGTTGTTTGCTCTGCCGTCCTCCACACCTCCAGATCTCCCTATGGGGCCAATTATCTCAAGCACACCCTCATCCCCAAGGCCCCTTTAGGTGGCCATGGATGTGCGTCACAAACATGCATTGATGTGCATCACATATTTAACACTTGATATGTCCCTACGTTATGTGCGCTCTCTTGTGTGCAGTGTCAGTGTGTGTGTGTGTGTGTGTGTGTGTGTGTCATCGTGGGAGGAGCAACGACACATCTTTCTTTTGTTTTTTGCTCCAGGGTAAAGTGGCCCGTTTCTCCGTTGACCCCGCCACTCTGCGACTATAGCAGGGGGCGGCGACTATAGCAGGGGGCGGCGCCCCTGCAGCCTCTTAAGCCCCTCCCCTTCGGCTCCCTATATGTTTGCATGATAAAGGCCGCTGTAATTATCATTGATTTATATATATATCTTCTACTAAAAAGCACAGGTCGAGTGAGAGCGAGGGATAGAGATAGAGAGCGGCGAGAGTGAATCACGGTCCCTGCATGCAGCTGTAATCATTGTCCTTGTCTCTCCAGTCCAGTTCACCTCTGCACCTGTCCACTCAACACCCCCTCAGGCCTCCCCTCGCTCACTCTCCCTGATTGTCTGCCCGGGCGCAGCACACATCCATAAAGCCGCAGAAAAGCTGAATTTGAGTAATGATGGTGTAATCCTCGGGATGACACAGAACAAGAGAGGGAGAGCGGGAGAGAAAGGGCAGGAAGGAGAGAGACGGAGAGACAAGAGAGAACGAGAGCGAGAGAGAGCGAGAGGGAGAAATAGAGACCTTGAGTCAAGCCTGTTGGCAGGCTTGACCCTCTTAAGGAAGGGTATTTGAAGGTTATAATAACCTAGCTCGGTCTTACGTTCATGGTTTGCCTGCGTACCTCGATGTGTGTGTGTTTGCGCGCATGTGTGAGGGTGTGCGTTTGTCTGTGTAAGAGAATGTATGTGTGATTTGGCAATCCATTAATCTAATGTATTTGTTCATTATTGACACAGCAGGGACAGGCCAAAGGAGCATGCATAGCCAAAAGACAAAATCTGATGTGTGTGTGTGTGTGTGTGTGTGTGTGTGTGTGTGTGTGTGTGTGTGTGTGTGTGTGTGTGTGTGTGTGTGTGTGTGTGTGTGTGTGTGTGTGTGTGTGTGTGTGTGTGTGTGTGCGTGTGGGGGGGTCTGTGTGTGGGTCTGTGTGTGTGTGTGTGTGAAGGCGATGCTGCCACACGTGATCTTCATACCTCTGGGCACATCTAGGGATTGTGGTGGGAGGTCTTAAAGATATTAAAAGACGTTGGGATCCAAACCCCTTTGGGGCAGGCTATACATAAAATAGCATTTTTGTCTCTCATTCCTGGCTTCACTATCATTCGACATCCTCTAGGTGTGTGTGTGTGTGTGCTTGTGCGTGTGCGTGTGTGTGAGTGTGTGTGTGTGTGTGTGTGTGTGTGTGTGTGTGTGTGTGTGTGTGTGTGTGTGTGTGTGTGTGTGTGTGTGTGTGTGTGTGTGCGTGTGTGTGTGTGGGTGAGTGTTTGTTTGCTCATTTGAGTGTGTTTGCCAGGATCTATGGAAAAGAGGAGGGCTAGGCTGAATTAACATCTCTCTCTCTCTCTCTCTCTCTCTCTCTCTCTCTCTCTCTCTCTCTCTCTCTCTCTCTCTCTCTCTCTCTCTCTCTCTCTCTCTCTCTCTCCCTGTCTCTCTCTCTCTCTCTCTCTCTCTCTCTCTCTCTCTCTCTCTCTCTCTCTCTCTCTCTCTCTGTCTCTCTCTCTCTCTCTCTCTCTCTCTCTCTCTCTCTCTCCCTCTCTCTCTCTCTCTCTCATTTGTTCTCCATTACCGGCTCTGGTGCCCTCCAACACGTAACCTTAGCCGTCCCTCTTTTGTTTTATTGCAACCCTGCTTTAATTCCATTTCCTCGCTTCCCCTCATTGTCTTGCCTTTACCCTTCCCTTCCACACACCCCCCCCCCCCCCCCCCCCCTCCCTCTCTCTCTCTCTCGCCCTCTTTCTATTGCCGCTCGCCCTGGCAGCGGTGATGAAGACATGAGATTGATACGGGTGAAACAATTAAAGGCCAGACCAGCGGTGGCGGCATGGCCCCCCCCCCCCCCACCCGCGCGGGAGGTTGGCGGGTGGGGGGGGAGGCGGGTGGAAATGATCCATCACTGCCTCGGTATCATCCGACACAGGCAGCTGTTCTCCAGCCGCTCACAATGAATTGTCTGCTAGCTAGGGGCTTGGGGGAGGGGGGAGAGGGGGGGAGAGGGGGGGAGAGGGGGCAGTGGGGGGGGGGGGAGATAGAAAGAAAGGGGGAAGGAGGTGGGTGGGTTGACAGCGGAGATGGCTCTGCGGAGGAATGTTGCCCGGGTACAAAAAGAAATACTAAACTAAAAAACACACACATACACACACAGGCGTGCGCACACAAGCATGTGTGTGCTGGCTGACGCGTGGCTGCACACGAGCGACTGGAAGGGGTGGGTGGGCATGACGGCACACGCTCACGCACACACAGTGTGTACGGGGAGACAGACAGACGCACGGACCCGCACCCACACACAAAACAGTACAAGGATGGCTGACTTTGTGCTGGATGTAAATTTGTAAACACACCGTGGGAGAGGACAGTGTCGCCTCTCTGATAACTGCAACTATTTTTAACAGCACCCAATGTTGTTGTTTTTTTAAGCATCTTATATTTGTGGTACTTTCATTTGCTTTGCTCCCCTAGGTTGCATGCTCACTGTACAACCACCTAATTACTGTATATTATGTAAGATAACCCTACTCGTAGCCATATTATATCAAGTGTATTTTGTGTGATTGTCCCTTTCCTTACCATATACCTGATCTGTTATGTTGCATTACCTTACCTCATCTTAACTTAATACATTACCTTAACCTACTTTAGACCAGATCTGTTCCGTTATATTCATTTCCTTTCAATATCATATGCATGATATGTTCTGTTGCATTACCTTACCTCATCTTAACTTAATAACATATCTTAACTTACTTTACACCAGAGATCTGTGGCACTACATTACGTGGTGTTATCGAATCTTCAACGATAGCCTGACGCCACTGTGTGCCGGTGCACCTCAGTGTCGGAGCGTTGAAGTGTCTTGTTTATCAGCAGCCCACAGAGGCTGGGGAAGAATGAGAGTCCGCGATTAACAGCAAATGTCACCCCCCTTCCCTCTTCCCCTGTCCCCAACCCCCCTGCGCTGTCCCCGCCCATCCCTTACCAAACCTTGGCATTTAGCCTCTCACTGTAAGATACAGCGATTCATGGGAAATTACTTCTGATGTTAAACGATTAAAACGCAGCTATGGAGAAAAGCCGTGAGATTCGATCCGACCGATAAGAACAAGGTCGCTCTAATGAGACCCCGGGACGAAAACATCAGGCAAACACCAAAGGCCAGTCGCTTCCATGCACCAAACAGATGTGTGCGCAAACACACACACACATGGACACAGAGGCACATAGACACACACACACACACACACACACACACACACACACACACACACACACACACACACACACACACACACACACACACACACACACACACACACACACAAAGACACACACAGAAGGCAGCTAGGATAGCATTAAGCCCTGAGCGCCGTTGAGTCTATATGAAACACAATAGCGTTACTCATAACTTCCCCAGACTTTGAGATTATTGGTATGCCTCCCATGTTTCTCGGTAAAGGAATCTCCTACCCTGGCTTCATTCATCATTCATTTCCACGGTGAACCACAACTGTCTGCATGAATATTAAAGAGACAAATTACAAACGGCAACAGCTCAGAATCCGCATGAAGTGTTGGGATAATTCTTCCCTGTGCCGTGACTCAGGGAGGAAGGGCCACTCTGGCTGTGACTACACAGAGTTTTGGAGTATAATATATATATATATGCACACACACACACACACACACACACACACACACACACACACACACACACACACACACACACACACACACTCAAGCAGCATCTCAACGGCAGAAGCAGGTTTGCTGCTAACCCCCTAACTATAAATAAAAGCCATTATGGGGCAGCAGCAAGCTAGCAGCGATTTTCTGATGCAGGGTTTTTCTTCATCTCCACCTGGCTGCTCAGGCGTCCTAGATGCCCGGGCCCCGCACTGTATGGCCGATATTCTGTAACCTTGACGGCAGTCTGCAATGCAGCGAATGAAGGTGAGGATGAGGATGAGGAAGAGGACGAGGAGAGAGAGAGAGAGACAGAGACAGAGAGAAGCAGAGAGACGGAAAGAGACGGATACAGACAGAGACACAGACAGAGAAGAGGAAGAAAGAGAGAAGATACGTTTCAATTTGAAGGTTTCGAACATCTAATTCTTTGAAAATCTTCCACAGAAAATGCTAGATTATGACCTTTTCCATCCACGACTGTCAAGCGGATGTGAGGAGTTGGTTCATTGAGACAAAAGGGAGGTGAGATGAAGTCCTACAAACCTCAGACAAAGGAACCGAAAGCTTGGTGACGGAGAGCACACACAAAGTATTGAAATGGAGAATTGAACAGCTGACATTACAGACAGGTTCTCCTAGCTCTTCCTAGCTGAGTGTTGATGTGTCCCTGAGCAAGACCCTTAACCCTAACTGCTCCTGACGAGCTGGCTGTCGCCTTGCATGGTTGACTCTGCCGTCGGTGCGTCAATGTGTGCATTAACCGATGTAAGTCGCTTTGGATAAAAGCGTCTGCTGAATGCCCTGATTGTAATTGTAATTGTAATTGTAATTCTCTTGGAGAATACCAGCGGAAGCTTGAGCGACATATCAGTCAAGTGATTTCTCTACGTCATCATTCATTTGCATTTATTCACTGAATCCGTTTCCACTGCACTTTCAGTCGCATTTACCTTTCAGCAATGCACCAACTCTTCAACCTCCCTCAAGCGTAAAAGCGCTTTGCGATACGAGATTCCCTCCATTTTTCCATGTTTCCACTCAGGTTTTTCTCGTGCAGAAATTGAAAATGCGGATACAAGCAGGCTGATGGAAACACACCGAGAGAGGGCCGGCCAGAGACAGAGACAGAGTGCTCCCGCTGCGCCAGAGGACACAGACTTTCTCCTCTACTCTGCCTCTCTCTCGCTTTCTCCAAACCTGACCTTCATCTGCCTATCACATAGAGAGGGGTGGGGGGGTTTGTGCACACCCCCACACTCATACACACACACACACACACGACACACAGCCTTGCACATTTGTAGGTGAACAAAGACAACGTGTGCGAGCCCTCTTGATCGTGCAGAGGGATTCCTCTGAATGTCATTGCTGGATGGTATCCAGGAACGTAACACGCAGGAATCCAATCCCTGAGGCCTATGGATCCAGGCACACAAAGTCCATATTCTATGCTATCCATCCCCATAAATACTGTTTACAGTATATTTATATATGTACGCACCCCCTCGCTAAACCAACTGAATGCACCGAGCACACACACACACACAAACACACACACACTCACACACGTCTGATCTGCTGGTGGATGCATTTGTTTCCATCTCTAGAACCTGCTCCTGCGCCTACACCCACCAGGATGGGTATTTTAAACACCAGCCCCGTTGTGTGGGCAGCAGGAGCAGTTGAAAGGCTGCAGTAGTACGGGGGGGCGATGCCTGCGTGCCCCTCTGCCTTTGTGTGTGTGTGCGGTGGGC
>NC_082383.1:8339883-8347778 GCF_031168955.1 Gadus macrocephalus | reverse complement strand
GAAACACACATACATACCCACACACACACACACATTCCAGTGCCAGGAGAGAAAATAAACGTGCCTTGATCTGCAGTGAGATTAGTGCTTTTCTTGGACATCTGTCCTGCTCCCTCACTCTCCATGGCACCTCAGTTACAGACTCCCTGTTCCCACACTCTGTGTTTCTAACACTCGTAAACCACTATGCACATTGTCTGGCGCTGCAGAAACAGACATCTGCGATTTGGCTGCGAGACCCTCGAGTACAATGTTTGAAAAAGCTATTTTGGGTAGCTCCATGCCTCCTCTGATGCTCCTGCACTGTGTGTGCACCCCTGGACCGCCAATGGATGGTGGGGCAAGGGTGTGTGGATTTGTGCGCACGTATCCAATATACGGGTACGTACGCACGCACAAATCTATCTGTAGGTACGCACAGATAGTTTAAGCTGACACTGTAGCGGCCCGTAGAGAGGGTGACTGGCCGGACCTTGTGGTACAGATAGAGCACAGGGTCAGATAAAGTTCCGGCTAGTAAGGGGGGGCTGGCTCGTCATACACGGGTCTATGTGTGAGGAACAAGGGCAGAGGGACTCCTACATCGCGCCAGACCTGAGTTCCCCCCCCCCCCCCTGCTGCAGAGACAGCAGCACTGGAGCGCATCCCAAGCAACTGGGGACTGACTTTGCTCTCTCTCATTTCCCCTTCACCGGCAGCAGTGTGTTGGTCAGGATTCCCTAGGAGACCTTCAGAACAGCAGGTTGGGGGGGGGAGAGGAGACGGGATGAGAGGGGAGGAGGTGAGGTGGGTGAGGAGGGAGGGCTGGGGTGCCGAGATGATGTAACAGCGAGAGCAGATGTCGTGCCCTGGATACAACTCCATACGTGAAACTATTGCCCACACAGGGAATATGCAGATGAGAACAAACAAGTAAAGCACACAAACACTCTGTTCAGTGTCTGTTCTTCAAGTAACGGAGGCAATAAAGACATGCCGGTCGACAGGAGTGAACTGCAGACCTCTGTCCCCTGTCTGTCTCTGCCTCTGTCTATCAGCTTTGTAGACCTAAGGCAGCGTTTTTTATCGTGACGCCATCTTCAACCCCGTCATCCGGGGGTTGGGGGGGGGGGGGGACATGCTGTTGAAGGTGGGTTGAACAACCAGGAAGTAATGGGGTGCCCTTGGGTGCTGCTAGGGTCGTTGTGGGGTAGTAATAGTAGTACTGGAGGACCAATCAGGGAGCAGTAACGCGACACAATGGACTCGTACAATTAGTGGCTTTTAATGTCATCGATAATTTCTCGACGCTTCTTCTGGGATCTGTCCCTGGTCGACTGTTGCATTCGTGTGGCGTATTAAATTAGATACAGAGGAGATGGGGTCTTCCACTGAACGGATGTCAGCGGGTGAGAGGAAAAGGAAGAGCGTCGGCAAATTCAGCAGCGTTTTTTTGGAGGGCCGACAGCCAGAGAGAATTTTTTGTTCATCAACTTGCTTGTGTTTGCAGGGGAAAAACAGAATTTAAATTGGATGATTTTGTATAGAGAAGTAGGGAGAGAAGTAGAGAGACACAGAGAGAGACAGAGAGACAGAGAGACCGAGAGAGAGAACAAATAAATATATCTATAAAATTAATTGTCCATATTGAAGAAAACTTTTCCATTTTCCACTTTGATTAAATAAGGCCCAGAAACAAGAGCGAGAGAAAGAGAGAGACACTGTGAGAGTGTCTTGGCTGCAATTCCACCGGACCAATCACCATCCAATCAACACATCCTAACGCCTCCCCAGCACCCGTCTCCCCACAAATAAATTAATGAAACCGCAAATGATCCACCCTGCCCTCCTAATGGCTTTCTGCACAATAGCAATATCAACATTAGCATAACTGATACAATCTCGCCATCACCACAGGCTAGATCAGACATGTCTGTCAAGTTATCTCAGAAGAAACAAAACCTGAATCCCTTCAACCGTAGTCACAAAGATTTGATCCAACACGTTTGCACCGAGGCCTGGAGACCAGTTGGACAGCTTTGATACCATGTGAATCACTACTAGAACACACTTGCAACAACACAAAGACACTGACTGACAGTTTTCCTAAGCACTGGGGCCACACAGAGATGTGCAGAGGTAATAATGAGCATGGGCTGAGCCGGACATTGACATGAATATCCGGCCATCATACTATCATACCCATTCCAGTTCTCCATTACACATCTACCAATTGCGGCGCAAAATATATATGTAGGAGAGCACTTACATTGGAATTGTGGAAAAGTGTTACACCAGTAATGAAGTTATAGTACAGAGATATGGTTTTAGGTTGTTGTTGAGGTGATGTTGTTTTTGTCTTCCTCATGTGTTAAGTTTTTTATGCTCGTGGCCCCAGGCGACAGCATCCCAGCCATGCAAGGCCGTGAACAACATCTCAGGCAGAACATAGCTTCCCCTGTTCTCACAAGAGGGCCTGCTCTCCCTCTCCCTCTCTCTCTCCCTCTCTCTCTCGCTCTATTTATCCCTCCCTCCCTCCTCCTCCCTCCCCCCCCCTCCCCCATTGGAGGCAGTCAGGGAGATCGACGCAGCCCCCTCAACACCTCACCTACCCGTTACTCTAGACACACACCCGCGTGGATGGATAATGGACATAGATGCTGCATCGGTGTGTTTGGGGATTACCACTTCAGGTCAGCCACATGGACGTCATGATCAAAATGAAGACAACACAGCATAACATATCTTTTGAACACATTTGGTCTTTGTTCGTTTTGTTGTTTCACTTTTTATGTACAGAGTTAAAATTGTATTGATACTTTTAAAGGTCAACATAAGAATCCTGAGACATTTACTCCCATGGAATCAATAGTGTAAAAAAAAAACATTGAAACCAAGAAGAGGGTGATTTCTGGAGTGAGTTTTATTTGCTTCTGCTACTGCAGCTGTCATGAAATGCAAGTGAAAAGGTAAGTTCTTCAAAACTCAAATTGCAAAGATCAAGCTTTTGCCTGTGTGTCACTCTCAGCAAACGTCTAAATCCACTCCCACATCCTTTTTTCCCCCCTCATGATTAGCGATGTTCTTGTGGTTCCTATCCTCGAGCTAAAGCAATTTCTGTATTTGGGTACTTCAGAAGGACTGATGAAATGCTTTCAACAGCAAGGAAATCACTCGCCCCGCTAAGAAGGCAAACGGCTTCAAGGTTGGCTGCTGCCGCTTCAGGAACGAAAAAAACAAATTAATCCAAAGGGACATTCTTCAACTAAGATGAATCTCTGCTCCCGGTAGCTTAGTGAACTCAAGTCAAATAGGCTGCCATTCTGCTAGCCAGTGACTAATACGTTACCGCACCATACATCCCATGCCATCTATCCTGCTCGAGCTATCATTCGTGATTGCCGAAAAAAAGTACACCATAACCATTGTCTGTACCTCCCGGTAAAACCTAGAATACCCTCGTTATTGAGGCACAGAGAAAAAACAATACATGCTTTTTTCCACCCCCAAACCCCCCTGCCCTCTCTTACGTTTAGGTTTCATTTCCTCTTTTTCACAACGGTTTCACCGGAAGGCGCCTCTCGCAGCAGCCACACAAAGGGAAGCTCCTCCTGTCATTTCCTTGTTCTCTCGCACGACGCTTGTCGTGATTGAGAGGGGGGGGGGGGTCGACTCTCTGCCACACAAAGAGTGACTAGACCTCGTACGGGCCCCGGCCTCCCGCGGCCAGCCACAGCTCCGTCCCGCCGTCACGGCGCCGCGACAGATTTCACCGATTATTGCAGCTGATGTTCAAATTGTAGCGGTTGAGGCGAGGCCGATAGCCTGGGTTATGATGGGCAAAGCGCTCCACCATGGCGGCGTGTGTCTACGCCTATTCCGTTGGGTCCTGGTGAAGCTTTATGCTCGTTTGCAAAGTGAGGTCGCCCGAAGGACACCAAGCGTTGGTAGTTTGAAGACACACACACGCACACATGCACACATACACACGCACGCACGCACGCACGCACGCACGCACGCACGGACACATTCACAGCACATTTTACTGCAGAACTCGAATAGCCGCTTGGCCTTTAATCTGATCAAACACAGGGAGAAAAAGGAAAACAGGCAGCTGCCTAATCCTATAAAATCACCATTAGAAAGCAAACATTAAGGCCACACAGGAACTTCAAAACAAACATGGAGTAGACCTACGACACGTCTCCTCAGAATTCGTTGGTTCGTGAGTTGTTAGTCAGTAGGTCCGTTTGTTGGGTTGTTACTTGGTTGATTAGTGAGTTGGTTTATTAGTTCGTTTGTTTAACCATCAGAGTGTTATTTGGTATAATCTCTCTGCATTTTAACATACTGTAATTCAGCTTCTCTGAGCTAGCCTCCCTCACAGGCATTAACAAAGGGGATCTGAATCTGATGCTCATGAATGCACATGTCCACAATCACTCAAAATGCAAATTAATAATTTTGAACTCAGATTACAATCGGACGCAATTTCTCCCCGAATACGAGTAATTAAAATGCATCACCAGTGACCTTTCTGGTTGGGGGGGTTGGGCTGATCACAGCTTCACTGCATGTGCCATATTTTCACCCACCTGTCAGTAGACAGATAACTATGATATTATATTTCACGGCCAAAATCAGATTAAGCTCGTTACACACTTTCTAGATAAAGAACGATGACATTTAAGGGAAGGGGGGGGGGGGGGGGGGGAAATGTCATTTTGGACACTGTCATAACATTATCAGGAATAATGGTAATACATAATATGATTTGCCAGCCCTATTCAACGTAGGGCAACCGTTTATAAAGATGACAGCGATAGGTACGCTGTGTATATGAAGCTTCCCACTGGGTTTTTATTGTAATGGTTACCCTCTGCTTTGCTCAAATGCAGCCTTGAGCCCCCCAATGTACCCCATGAGTCATAGCCAACATCTCATACTGCTTGGGGTAATCACTGACGACTGAATCATACACACAAACACACACACACACACACACACACGCACACACACACACACACACACACACACACACACACACACACACACACACACACACACACACACACACACACACACACACACACACACACACACACACACACACAAACACACACACACACACGCATGATAGTGTGTATCTAGCGTTAGCCTAGACGTTATTATCCTACCCCATTTCTGCGGAGGTTGTCCAGGGTTGAGGGAGAGATGAGGAAGAGGACGAGGAGAGACGGAGGGGGGGGGGGGGGGGACGCAAGGCATGCGCCAATGGCAGAAAACTGGCGACGGACGAAAAGACACAAACAGACGCACACACACGCGCGCACAAGGTTGCCTCAGCCCAACCCCCGGCTTCAACTCTCTCATCTGCTTAACTTTTCTTTTGCACAGGCTCATAGGAGAGAGACACACACACACCGCACACACACACACACACACACACACACACACACACACACACACAATCCCACTTTAAGGTCAGACTATGCTTCATCTTTTATAAATGAGGGTGGACTTTTTTTCAATTCAGAGGTTTATCCAGTCTGACAGACCTACCCCCCCCCCCCCCCCCCCCCCACCACCCCCACCCCCCACCACCTTGCACTCCCCAGCACCACACTAGAGAGCCCCCCCCCCCACCGCCATATCGGTCAATAAGGCCTGAATCCTTGCAAAGTAAGTATGGACTAGCTCCACTGTGAGACCCAATGCAATCAGAGTCAAGTATTTCTCATTCATTCTTAAAAGCGCAAGCCTAATAAGGTTGGCGCGGTAACACGATTTGTACTACAGCTTTAGAGGACTAATGAAATTGCAAAACACCTTCAACTGGATATTTGAGCACTGAGTGCAGAGATGTAATGCGATTGCTTTGTTCCTGCAAGACAGAAAACAACAACTTTTGCAAATACCAAGTGATGACTTTGTCAGGATTGGATGGTTAACTGCACTTTTCTAATGCATATTATACAAACATACTGTATACACACACAAAACTATATCACAACACGGCATGGAAAAGAATGGATGATCAAAGGAACTGTAGTACATAGTTATTAATAATAGAGTGAAGTAGCATTCCACCTGTAGCATTCCATAGGGAGAACACATACTTATTTGTGTGCTCAACTTGGTAACCGTGTGTGTGTTTGCAAGTCTATATGTCAGCTACAAAGGATCATAACAACTCTGAATACACAGAGAGAGCACGAGCACGAGCAAGAGAGCTAGAGAGCAAGAGAGCGAGAGAGAGGCAATGATCTTCTTTGTGACTCTTGACTGCGGGAGATATTGCTTCGTACATCTTGCAGTACTAACTATTTAATGTCGTTTTAAATCATAAGTGTCTGTTAGTAAAATAACCAGGGCTGTGTGCCGAAGGCTAGTGAGAGACATGTGATTACACACAGCCATAACTAAATCAGGCCATTATGAAGGCATAGAGCTGCTGGATAACTTCTCTGAAGTCCTGAAATAATTCTAAACAATATCACACACACACACACACACATTATAACCTAAAAACGTTGCAGCATTAAATAGCTACAGATAATTGATAACTAACTAACTAACTAATAAACATCTACTGCCGGGGATCACAGTTCTCCACCCCCAAATGGATTCCCATCAAACCCAAAACACTAAATGAAACTACTGCTGTGGTTCGAGTTGTGGAGCAATCCATATCTCCCATGAGGAGTCAACCGTGTCAGAACGATGTGCACTATACTGAAATATACAGCTCCTTACACCGCGGTCCTCCTCCCATTCTCCCCCACACGGCTCGGAGACACCATTCGTCTGAGACACCAGCGGGTAGGAAGGTAGCAGGCACTCATTTCATGGACACATCGCCCGCAGATCCGTCCATCCCGGGCAGCTAAAAAAGATACAGCTCTGAATGTTAATTCTGCGAGCTGCCCTGCAGGTAAGACTGCGGGCGTTCATGTCTGAACGCGTGCACTGTTCAGGCTGGGGGGGGAGGGGGGTCAAAGAGACAGGCCTAACATTAGGACACTACTATCCGAGGGCAGAGGGGGGGGGGGGGGGGGTGTTTCAGCAGCCCCCGTGGGGGAGAGCGTGGTGAGAGATAGCGCTGCAACAGCACTCCCCTGGCAGCTCCAGGGCAGCCCCGCCGGCCCTGCTGCGCAGCCGGGGAGCTGAGAACCAAGGGCGCGGACACGCCGGTCCTCCGCATGCACGACAAGGACAACGGAGACAACAATGGATCCGGAGGAATGAGTCACACACCGTTTCACTGGGCTCCCACGCGTGGCCCGCAAATCAATACACAGGTTGTTGGGAATGAGAGCGAGGTGGGTTGCACTCGTGGGTGGGTATATATCTATTTATTTGATTATTTTTTTGGGGGGCTGTTTTTGTACACATGCCAGCCGTTTGTGGATTTGTTGTTTTTCCACCTCTTGGTTGAGGTATGTGTTAGTTGTGTGCGTGGCCTAGTCAAGGTAAAAGTAAAGTCCTGTTGGAGGAACGGCAGAGGAGTTCAAAGTGAAACACACAGAGATATATTATCTTTCTCTCTTGCTGCCTATAGGATCTGACAGCAGCACTGCTATACAGCTTTTGTGCTCAAGATGCTGCGGAAAGGAAGAAAGTGAAGGGGAGTATAGCGGCACAGACACGCAGGTGCATACACGCACGCACACACAACTTCTAACTTCCATCTATCTCCTCCATCTCAGTCTGGCAAGAGCTGAGTGGGCATAATGCGAGGGCGTGACTGATCACCTTACACAAAGGGATTCATTTGAGCCCTTTCCGAGGGACATCGGTAGGTCACCCTTTTATTCACATTTCACAGTTTGCCCATTTGTTCCTCTTGACCCCCAGTTGCTCCTGAGCGGACCTAGAGGTCTATTATTACTACCGTCATCCCAGAGGGACCGCTC
>NC_082383.1:8299883-8334883 GCF_031168955.1 Gadus macrocephalus | reverse complement strand
AATGACCCGAGTCAACTCATTATAAAGCGCTGCGGTAATTGAAGACAATACCCAAACCTATGAAAAACAACGTTATTAAATATCCCCCTGTTGCGGCTGACCCCATTGTTGGGGCGTAATTAGACATTTCGAGCAGTGCCTTCGAGTTCTCCCTTCCTCTTCCTCTCTCTGCCCTCGCGCAGCATGCTTATGAGAAGGCAATTAACGACTTTATTCAACAACATACATACACATGTATATTTTCCCCCAACAAATGACACTACAGAACCCCGGTGCTCCGTCACATTTGGAAGTGCACTCAATGTGACGGAGCACCGGGCTCTGTAATGTTGTTGTAAATTGGTTGTTGTATGGCTTGCATACATAAATACTTAAATCAGGAGTCGTAGAGTGTATGTGAGGTTGGGGAGCAAGAAGCGCCGTAGCCAAGGCTCAATCCAGACGAGCAGGTTGGACATAAATATCAACAGCTAATATCTGGGGGCTTGAGTCAGTGCTTTGGGCTCTCACTCGGCCCTTCAGCTCATATACAGCACACGTAAAGCGTAAGCACATGCATTCAGAATCCCATTACCTGCGACCCACGCATACGCGGACAGACTCACGCGCAATTTATCTCCCTCTCGCTCTTGCTCTTGTAGGGATTCATGTTTTTTACCCAACGATTTGGGAACATTTTCTATCACGGGAACAGAAGCCAATATCCGAGGAAGCCCGGGAAAATACGCTAGCATTTAAGGTGTTCCATTTCAGTCCTCACTAAATGCAACAAGGAGAAATATGCATAAATCTTCGGGTTCACAAGGTTGACCACTTTAGTGTATTATTAGTGGTATTGACAATTATTGAGGATAAAGATGCAATTTTTTCTCAACATTAGAATGATACAGACATAGACAGATGTAGACTTTGCATGCAGCTTGAACCATGACCTTTAGTGCAAGGATTATAAAATGCCAAAATGCCAACAAAGGATTATAAAATGCCTGTGATCTTTCTGCCACCTCATGTAGGTTATATTTTACCATTCTTGTATAATATAATAAATACTATTTGTTAAATATTCGTTAAAGGTATAAAAGGTACATTATAATAATAATGTAACATTTCCACATTCAAGTAACTTAAAAATGACTAGAACTATATTAAATATCTTGTATCTTGTTGTGGGTTGCGTATTTAAAGTATCCCAAATGGTTCCAACAATGTTAAAACACAGAGAAATCTGTTGTTTTCTTCAAGGTAACAGTGGGTTTAATGGTTTTTCTTTTAAGGACGACACTCATTACCCCTCCATCCCCTAACTTTCGGGGAAATACAAGAAATAATATTGCAATGATATTGCCATATCGATCTAGCATGCTAAAATGTCCTACTACTATAAAGCTATAACGTTACTGCAAAAGCCATACAGTTATTTTAAGTATGATTGCTTCAGACCACGGATAACAGCCTTGGGCTCCCCCATGATTGAATTTTCCACAAAAGGGGCCAAACAAAAAGTGAATTAAGGTATTAAAATATGCCTATCCAAAAGAAATATACACAACCTCGTCTGTGAAAATGACCTCTGTCTGAGTCTGATTTTTTTTTTTCACCGGAAATGGTGGTTAAGACAACAACTCACACGATCCCACGCTATTTCACCGCGTCATCAAACTAAGTATTTTGGACCGAAAGATCCCTAGCGCAAGTAACGACTCATTATACCTCTAAGGCAAGTAACTTGGCGCTTTCAAAGCCATCCTACTAAGCCGAGACGGATTCCATATTCTGTGATCAACGGCTGCAGCAGCAATGCCTTCTGTAATAGCCAAGAAATGTCAGGTTTAGAAATATTGTCAATGATCACTCAAAGTTAACCGACCATTTCTTCATTTTTAACTCGGCATTTCAAACAACTGCCAGTACAGTCGGTTGAATATAAACAATGCCAGTGGCCTACATGGTGCTTTAATTCAGTGTAATGCTGTTAATTAAAATAAGCTTCCAGTGTGTTCCACCGGCGCAATCACAACGCTGTGGCATACGTTTTAGGTGGAGTAAACTGCAGGCCTACATATCATCCCGTGAAACAGGAAATTGTTTGGATGGGTATTCCCGGGAATCTCTTTGCATTAAACCCTATTGTCCAGTGGCATCGGTGCACATTTGGTGCAAGACTGCGTGCCCGTGACTGTGAACATCAACATTCACAACAAGTGTGCCTGTGATCACGCCTGAGGCACGGGAAGGGTAGGTATGGCCTGGGGGGCAAGGCAACCGACACAAGGAGGTTGCCTGCCCCCCCCCCTCAGAGGTCAGAGCCCCCCCCTCAGAGGTCAGAGCCAATGACTACGTGGATGGACCAAACAGCCCGAGGTGCTTGCATTCCTGTGCACAGGCGAGATCGGTTAGTCAGACGGCCGGATATAACCCAACGTCGACTCGGCCCGTGTTTGAAGCACGGGAAAAAAAACATCGGCACATCGTATGACCACAAAATGTGTGACACATTTTGAATATGAAAGCATGAAGCCGAGTCACACCGTGTTAGCTGAGTCAACTCGTCCGAAAAGGGCCCCCTGTTGCAAGGCAATATGGAGCCAGACGGGTTGTTGTGCGAAACGCTGAAAAAAGAGGAGGGGGAGGACACAACGGCTCGGCCTCTTCATCGGTACACCCACCATCCCCTGTGCTTAAAGACCATGATGCGTTCCTTTTTTATTTTTCTTCCCCTCCCTCTCAACTTGGACCATCTGCGCCATGGCAAGAAGGAAAAAAAAGAAAAAAAGAACGAAAATAAATTTAAAAAAAAAGAAAACGCCACCATCTGTGAATATCCCTGTTGAAGCGGAGCAGTGCCAGTGCCGACCATGGAGTCATGGTGGTAAACAGACATGCAGCGCTGCAGACAGCAGGCCGCTCCATATGCAGTGGACCCTGCTTGGTGTATCCTCGAAACGTCCATGCAGCCTCCCCCCCGCCCACTTCAGGCCCTCTCCTCTCTGGGAGCAGGTGGCCGCGGCGGCACCACTGGGCTGGGGCAGCGCGTGGGCCAGCACAGCGGGGTGGGGTGGCGTCCGTTTGGAAACAATTTGCTATTTAATGTGTGATGAATTTATCCGTGGATTTTTGGTCACAAAGAATGTTCCATGATGGATTTAATGTTGAATTGTAATGTCTCCATTTAATTTTCAGAGTAGCGCTCTCTCGCGCGCGCACGCACGTGTGTAGGTGTGTGCGTAAACGTGTGTTAGTGTGTGTTTGTATTTTACCCTTTACCTTCAATACTTTGCAGGTTATATTGCTAACTTTCTTTTCTGATTTATTTGCAGGCTGAAGGTTTTATGAAGCAACATTTGTGCCCGAGATTGATTTGGGCCTTTGTCTTGTAAACAACATGTTTACGAAGATGAACCTGTCTATCAGTTGTTCTATGGAGACATCCCCACTGCGGTCTATAGATAGGCTGAGACCTGTGGTGTAGAGGGATTTGGCAAAGTGCTAGGTTGGCGAGAGAGCAGCAGCTAGAAGGAATGGAGGTACAGAGAAGTACAGAGACAGAGACACAGACACACACACACACACACACACACACACACACACACACACACACACACACACACACACACACACACACACACACACACACACACACACACACACACACACAGCGAGAGACAGAGCAAGAGAGAAAGAAAGAGTAGGTCTGGGCAACATGGGAACATTAAGCATCGATATATGTGTAAGTTAAATGCATAGTAATATCATTAAGTTAAACCCTTCTCCATTCCTCTCTGCCATTTCAAACATCAGGTCATGGCTTATCAGACTTTGTCTTCATAATACAAACTTGTTTTTCAGTCTTTCCCTTTATCCTTATATCTTGACGCAGAACAAAAATGTAAGAGCGAGAGCGATACCGAGAACGAAAGCTCGAGAGTGAGAGAGAGAGAGAGAGAGAGAGAGAGAGAGAGAGAGAGAGAGAGAGAGAGAGAGAGAGAGAGAGAGAGAGAGAGAGAGAGAGAGAGAGCGAAAGAGAGAGCGACCAAACCAGCATTGGCACCCACTAGCATCACAGAAGCAACAAAGCAGAAAAGCTACAGAAACCAGATGGCACAAAAAAAAGCCACTAGTTGGATGACACCATAGCCTTCCAAGCTCCTAACAGGGAGCCGTGCAAAATCACTGCTGGAGCTCTCAGTAAAAGCCCGGCTAACAGCAGGCGTCCATCGGTGATTGCTTTGGTAACTCAGCCCTCGTATCAATTAACTTTGTTTCCAGCACTCAACCTCTACTCGGATATCCGCCATGACTCTGAACAGTCTAGGTTGTCGTCTTTCATGTTAGGATAATTTTTTGGCATGAATGCCACTCTTCTGTGAAGAACAAAAAAAACTCTTGGTCGCAAAGTGTCAATTGACACAAACAGTATCACACTCTTCACACAGACAGAGCGAGTGTGACATTAAGCAACATCTTTGTAAATCTATGATAATTGTAAACGACAACCAGCATGCCTCGTGTCCCTAAAAGGTGTGTGTGTGTGTGTGTGTGTGTGTGTGTGTGTGTGTGTGTGTGTGTGTGTGTGTGTGTGTGTGTGTGTGTGTGTGTGTGTGTGTGTGTGTGTATGTTTTTGTGTGTGTGTGTCAGTATCTGTTTACGTGTGTGTGTGTGTGTGTGTGTGTCAGTATATGTGTTTGTGTGTGCTTCAGTATATGTGTGCGAGTGTGTGTGTGCGTGTGTGTGAGGTGTATCTCATGAACAGGACGTGTATGGGCTAACCAAATGTATGAGCGGTAAATACAACTGTGTATTACCAACCCAACAAAACATAGTGTTACTAGAATATAGTCAGAACACATCCAGAACACACACAGAATAAAACCAAGTAAATAAATGCAAAGTAAATAAATGCACTCATTTCAAAATACATCCAGAATATTGTGAATACATATAGAGTAAATTCAGATGACATTTAGACAACATTCCCTTTTCTTTAGACAGTATCATTCATTATTAGGTACTCTTTTGCATATTTGTCTAAGCGTATAATAATGCTCCAGATTCAGAGTGCTATCCCAATTACCCCTCAATTAGGCTTATCTTCAGGATAAGCCTGCTAAATGTTCTGTTCAATCACAAATTCATCCCATTCCAGTAATTCTTGCATAGGGTTCCAGTAAACGGGTTCCTCCCGTATTTACACACACACACACACACACACACACACACACACACACACACACACACACACACACACACACACACACACACACACACACACACACACACACACACACACACTAGGTAAATACAGTGGAGGAAGCAGATTCATCTAGGTAAATACAGGGGGGGCAGCAGAGTACTGGTTGGACCTGTCCCCCCCCCATTCGCCACTGCTTTACATTGGAAGACATGGACCTTACTTTGTAAAGGATTGTACAACGATCTTAATGGGGCTGCGTTGTAACTTGCTGATGCAGCACATTGTCTGTGCAGTTTGTTCAATAAACTGGACAAACTGATTGCATGCTCTGATTCTTCTAAATCCCTTTGAATAATAGCATAAATTCTATTTATGCTTTTATTATTTTTTATATATATATATATATATATATATATATATATATATATATATATATATGTATAGATAATTATATTAACCACGATATGGGCTTACACATTGGGGCATTCTGAGGAGGAGGAGGTGGAGGAGGAGGTGGAGGAGGAGTGTGCTTTACAGGTGCCAAACTAAATGGAGCCACCGGCGTTATGACTGTGCAACCCGTGTCCGGTTAGTAAGTCACCGTTACCCTCTGACCTTCGGAAAACAACCAAACTGAAGGATTCAACTAGTTCACCTCCTAAGCAGGACAAGACAAAAGCTGAACTTTCTTCTCTGCGGAGTCACGGAAATCCTGCAGAACTGTCTACACGAGGATTGTCATGTTTTCATTGATTGACCCCTAGCAGCATGAATGACATGTCATACCTTTTAGACTCCTACCAGATCCTATCTCGCCTCAACCCTGCCCACAGCACCACTGACTTCTGCTGCTGTTTTTACGCCCAGCACGAATCACAAAGATTAGGCATTGCTCCAAACACATCATGGCGGCCAATTGAATCACTTGTCCTCAATATCAAAAAATCTCCTTCATCTTGGGACCTTAATTTAATAAATGGCTAATTGGGGTTTCTTTCCACTTAGCTCAAGTTATTATGGCGTGAGCCATCATGAACTAAGCGACATAGAGGAAGTTCAGCCACTCCCTGTTCTTCTGATATATAAGAAAGATTGGTTCATGCGGTCGTCCTCTCTCCCTCTGACAGAAGCATACACTGATGCAATTGTATTTGATAGTCTTTCTCGCGGTATTGCGCAAAAAAGGCAAGGATGTGTACAGGATGTGCATAGACATTACTCAGGCATGATCTTCTTTCATAGACCAAACCCCTTGGCATTCCAACTGGGCTTTGATGCTCCAATGTTTGATGTCCTTCCTGAGGTCTCCTCAGCCTCGATCTTGGTAGGAGTTTGGGGAAAGAGGTACAATGTGTTGACCTTTGCTATACAAGGTATGGCATTAGCATTTAGCCAAAATTGAAAAGCTGTTTTTGAAGTGCTTGATCAAATTGCTCAATGTCGACAACACACATCCTCAACGAGCACTCAGGGCACCCATGCGTGGATCGAGGGGTGAGGTATGGTTGCATTTACAGTGAGTTCATTACGTAAAATTAAATTGTAGCTTAGCGGTGGAAAAAAACCCACAGATAAGCTCTGATGAACTGCAGGCTGCACGTAGCATATACAATTATAAAATGGGCAGGGCAGTGAGGTGCAAAGGTGTGCGTCAGTTCCAATCCCGCGGAGACGAGCTGGGGGGGGCCTTGTAATCACCTTTATGTGTTTAGGATTGCACACTTGTGTCCAACCCCTGTCACTAGGGGAGGATGACGATCATCCGATTCCTGGAAGCAGGGGTTCCGCTTACATTAGGGGAAGAATGTGAAAGCAGTAGGAGGACACGCAGGCAGGGGGGTGGGGGACTGTGGGGCTGGTGGCTGAGGGTAGTAGTAGAAGTAGGGTAGGGGATCAGGGAAGATCAATAAAGGGGAAGGGATTTTTAGGTGCTTTATCTGATTGGGTTTTAAGGGGGAGAAAAAAAGGGAAAGAAAAGCCAAACAGCTGAGGACGGTGTAATGAGTCTGGAAGGAAACCAGCTCTGGGCCCGAGAGGTGGTGAGGAGGAGAGGAGGTGAGGAGGAGAGGAGGAGAGGAGGAGAGGAGGTGAGGAGGAGAGGAGGTGAGGAGGAGAGGACGAGAGGACGAGAGGACAAGAGGAAGTTTGGCTCAAAAAGCTGCATGGAAGAACATTATGCACCTATGCAATTCTTTGAAACGGTAAATGGAGGTTGTATATTCCTTTTTAGAGGGCAGGTGTCAAAAGGTATCGTGGAGGACAAAAGCTTACAGAAATGTCTTGAATAACCTTTGAATGAGTCAAAAGAGTTTTTCATTCAAAAGGGCATCAGAAAAATGCTTTGAAATTATCCATTTGAGAAAATTGCCAAAATTCAGCCGAACAGTGTCAACTAATTGTAACACCTCAAATCGACAAGCCACAGCATTTTTTAAGTCCAATGAAATTTTTTTCATCCTGTGCACAACCGGTGTATTTTCTGTACGAAACCCAAGCAGTTTCTATTTGATAGCCCTGGCAGAGCCTGAAAGGCTTTTGCTATGAAGCGCTGCTATCCCTACGCCCCCCCCTCTACTGTGCTGTGTGCTGCACTATGTTTGCCGTTCCTGCAACCACCACCATTGCCGCCACCACCACGCTCCTTAAATAAGCACCCAGTATGGCTTACAGGCCCCATTATCGACCAGGCTTCTACAACGGCAAGGCCTACTGCTGCCTGCTGCTTTTACTGCGATAAATGTAAGAGTCGCAGCATGATGCCGGATGCATAACGCACAACCGCAATCAACGTGATCATGAGCGTGTCAACAAAGCTACACAAGGGCCCTGATCCACACAAGAAGCAAGGTGTTTTTCCTTCAGCTTTCTTATCAGTCACTTATTCTTGGTTTTTAAAACTATTTTGTTTCAAGATTTTTTGTCAGATGCTAATTTAAACAATTCAATTCAATTCAATTCAATTTTATTTGTATAGCCCTTAATCACCATTACAGTCTCAAAGGGCTTAACAGGCCAAACATTTGTGACACCCCCCTTTACCCATGCCCCCACACGGGCAAGAAAAAAACTCCCTTGAATCAGCAAGAAAAATAAAAATAACAAGAAAAATAACTGATTATTTAAGTGGACGCCGGTAGCTGAAAACATCAAAGCACTATCTCGATGTACCTAGAAAAATAAACTTCCTATTACTGATTAACTGGTTGATTTCTGAACTCCCAGAACAAAGCACATTCACTAAACGTATATTCCTCTTAGTGTAGCTGGTAGATGATAAATTGGGTTGAGTATAGCCCAACAGAACTTTTTAGTGGGCGGAAGAAATCTCTTCAGGTAAAACATGGAACACAGTTGGATCGATTAAATTAAATGAATCGGCTGCCTCTTATGGAGGCTTCATAACATGTGTCGATTAATAAATAAGATAATAAGTAATTGAGTAAATGATGCAAAACAACATATTTGAAGCGCAATGTTCATACCAGTCCTCCACATTTATGTTGTTGCTTGTTGCCCAACAAAACATATTGAACAGAGCATTTTCTTGCTCCCAGCAGATCTGTGAACACCAACGACCTTGAAAATGCATGCGTGTCGGGAGATCGAAAAACTGCAAGGAAACGTAGATCAAGAGGTGGGGGTAAAGGTCAGAGCCACAGGAAAAGGGGAAAACATATTGTTGTCCTCTGTGACGCTGGTGCCGTCATCACCACATTCCCAGGGACACAATCCTGCCAGCTTCGTACAGCGTGATGTGCTGGCTCACAGTCGGTCTGCCCTCCTCCTCGCCCCTCAGCCAGGCTGGAGCCCACCCTGCAGCTGTCCACAGTCCATCCTTACATAATGAGACAACTCAGGCTCCATCACCACACACACACGCACGCACACGCACACACACGCACGCACACACACACACACACACACACACATGCACACACACACACACTCCCCCTGCCCAGGAAATGACACAGGGTAGGTGGGGGGGACAGACACACACAAACCCCCTAGAGGCCACGGTAACGCAAGCAAATGCGATTTTGTGATTGCTTATTTGCCAACCCACGCTTGGAGACACAGCCTAGAGACACGCACACACCCGCTCGCTCGCACACAGAATTCCACACACGTACACACAATCACACACATGCAATCAGACACACACAGACACATTACATCGCACACATATCGTATAATACACACCCTGCATCTCTAACCGTCTATGACAGACATTTGATGCTGACAGCAGAGAATTCTGAGGCATTACAGAGACCTTTAGAGGAGTGTGACATTTACGACGTCCATATAAACCAAACAGCAACAATGACAAGGAACGACTCAAATATTAAACTTTTCATTGTCGTGACTACGGTACAAACATCGACACTCTCAGTTCCGCCCGTGGTGCATTATGCAGGAGCCAAGGATGTTGTGAAAACAGAGAGCCTCAATGCCTCGCCACCTACAATCAGTCGATCAGTCAACACAAGAGAAATGCCTTCATGAATAAGAACATCAAAAGGCGTGAGTCTAATCCACCAGTCTAATGTTTGAAGAGTTAGGGGGATATACAAAATAATCCCGGATGTTCTCAGTTACGCATTTATTAGTGAAAGATACAGGGGACTTATTCTGAGGAGCTATGCCTCCGCGGGGGCAACAATTCCCATCGCAGCTGATGAATAAGCAACGACACTTGAGAAAGCAATGACACAGATATTGTCACTGTATTTTCATTTATCCCTTGATTTTTCAATACTGATAATTATTTGTCCAAGAATTTTAGCAAAGCTCAAGCAAAGAACAGACTGTGGCTCGGGACAATAACTTAATATTCAAACCAATAATATTACATTAATGATACTTTTTTTAGGAAGTTATTTGACTTAACTAGCCAACCACTAGTAATGGTTATAAAATGGTTGTTATAACCAGGGTCCTAAATTACACAGCAATGATAAGATATATATATGTATATACAATATATCTTCATTCAAATAAAAGTGGATTATGCTGTTAGTTAAATCAACATCATGCAACAATGAGCATTCACATTGCATCAGATGTCCAAAAGAATATCAAGTAACCGAAACCATAATCTGTCAAATACAGCTGTCGACAATCCTTCCTGCATATTATACGGCCCATTTCTGCCTACATCAAACATTGCTTTTTTCCAGTTATCCAAAATTCGAAAAACTAAAAATAACTATTTTAATATACATCTCAAGATCCTTTCAATGTACCCTATGTGCCAATATTTATCGGTGGATGTCTTCTAGGAAGAACGACTTTGTACTATGACCTTGGCTATATAAGGCAGAAGGGAAAAGAGAAGCTATAGGGAAATACGATTAAGATGGCAGTGTAGTCTCATGGCAACAATGGGATATACCAACGGGAGGTCTTCAGTTTGAAGACATAAACTAAGATCTGAAACACGGCGGCGAGATGTGAGGAACAGTCCTTCGAAGACCTCTGTGGCGTTTGGAGCTCAGAGGTCTCAGGTTACCTGGAGGTGTTGTGCGATAAGAAGAGGACTGCATTAGAAGATTTTGCTATCATAATATCAATAACTCATCACACAGGCAGCAATTGCTGCCTTTCTTGAGATTTCCTTCAGAGGGTTACCGTCAAACGCAGTGTGGGCGTTGGGCTATGTGTGGGTGCTGTCTACCTGAGAGAGAGAGAGAGAGAGAGAGAGAGAGAGAGAGAGAGAGAGAGAGAGAGAGAGAGAGAGAGAGAGAGAGAGAGAGAGAGAGAGAGAGAGAGAGAGAGAGTGTTGATAGAGAGAGAGAGAGAGAGAGAGTGTTGATAGAGAGAGAGAGAGAGAGAGAGAGAGAGAGAGAGAGAGAGAGAGAGAGAGAGAGAGAGAGAGAGAGAGAGAGAGAGAGAGAGAGAGAGAGAGAGAGAGAGAGAGAGAGAGAGAGAGAGAGAGAGAGAGAGAGAGAGAGAGACCACATCTATAGGGGATTCAGCAATGGGGTAACATAATGAATTAGACAGGGTTTTGCTTCAGTTGCTAAGCAGGCACGCTAAGATATGATAGAATGTCATTCTCTCACTGTGCCACACATACAGAACAATAGACAAGTAGGCCTACGACTTCATTGTGCCGTTGTTAAAATTGTAGTTGTATCTTTCATATGTTAATCTCTTCATTCATCTATAAGTCTAGTCTACATATTTTCGACACGCTAAAGCACCAGTCGGATATCAAGGGGGGATACTCTTTGCTGTCACTTGTTTACATTGTGTAATGAAGGGAGCTGCAAGAGAAGATAGCTGCAAACAAAATGCATTGGCTTATCCCAATACACCATACAGTAGAGATACTCATGTATTATTGAGGGTCAGTGGACTGACTGCTGCTGAATGCAATAATGATAATTATCTTCCTTTAAGACTTGGAAACAGTTATCTTGTTCCACCTGCGAAACCTACGGGCCGGCGATGTCGGGGTATGCATTCGTCTTGGAGCATGCTTGTGGACAGCATGCTCCTCCCGAACTTATGAATGGGGCAATCATTGGACTTCACGTGTACACTCAATAGTAGCCCAATTGGACAGGGACTCTGGGGCGTTTGATTATTCTCTGTAAATAAGTCTTACTAACTATATCATGGGCTTCTTGGAAGATAATTGCAAATAGTCATCTCGACAAATCAACGAACCTTCATGATGCCGCAAGGTGTGTTTGCAGCTCCGTGACTTCGCTCGGCTGAATTATCGCGGCTTCTACCTCCAAGTCTTGGACTGCAGTGCTCTCTGTATCGCCCGTTGGTATAAACTACTTCCGATCCTCCGTAGAACGGGTGCCCTGCTGCTGGCGAAACGTCCAAATACGCCCGGGATCCAGTGAGTGGTAACAGGGTGTCATCGCTGTTAAATCCCGCTATGTTGGTCGCACTCTGTGCCACTTGGGCGCCCATGGCAGGGTCCATAAAATGTCCCGAACCCGCATCAGAAGCACGTACCCCTTCCATGATCCACCGGTCGGTTACAGCAATAGCAGCAGCGAAGCCTTCACACCACAACCACAATCCATTGTCTCAAAGCAGATAACCCGTTTTTTTTTGAGTCTGCGGACATCTGAAATGTTCCCAAGAGTAGGGTCACCATCCATACATCGTCGGAGAGTGCATGTCAAAACAGGAAGGTTATGAAAAGAGGGGAACAGGATTTGAAGTGCGCTGTCGATCAACTCTTTCTCTGACCGCTCGACTGAGAAATGAACAGATGGTATCCCCCCCCCCACACACACACACACACACACACACACACACACACACACACACACACACACACACACCACCCCCCGATCTAAACTGCCGTGATTAGCTTTCTGCTGGCGTCCACATTGTCGTCGAAACGTTCTCACAATAATATTAGGAGTGTCAAGGTCCACCCTGTTTACAGCGGGTAGTTTTCAATTTCGTCTGCCTGTCACCAATGTTTCGCGGTATTTTCTTCCTCAACGCTCCTCTCTTCTGTTGTCTGTCTAGCGCCTGTGTGTGTGCGTGTGTGTGTGTGCGTGTGTGTGTGTGCGCGTGTGTGTGTGCGCGTGTGTGTGTGCGCGTGTGTGTGTGTGTGTGTGTGTGTGTGTGCGAGTGTGTGTGTGTGTGTGTGTGTGTGTGTGTGTGTGAGAGAGTGTTGCCTCGTCCTGTACTTTTCAGCGCTTGCAAATGGGAACGCTCCCCACGTGCATCCGCGGGACAATTCAATAGCGTGCGCGCGCCGTCGCCACCACACACCCACGTCACGGGCGCACTGAACAACTCACTCACGCGCACCAAGACCGGGAAACTCACTCTTCGATTAGTTAAACACACGCTGCTCGAGCTTGATTCAATTGAAGGACAAACCAATTAATAAAGTTAGACTTGATACTGCAATGCAGAATTGTTGCATTATTGGGCATGGAAAGGATATACTGGCCGTGCATAATTGAACATTTCATTTTTATTTATTTTTTTACAGAAGATCATTAGGCCTACATCGATTCATTTATTTCTGAATCAATCTCCAAACATCTTCATCCAAGCCTGTATCCTTATCAAGAGCATGACTGGAAATAAATAGTTGGACAAGATATGTAGAAAATCCAAAATATTATGTTCTTATATCAGAAATGTGGACTCAGTCTCTGCATAAGAAAAATGTTCCAATGAATATATTCAATTCTACTTTGTGTTTGTTCTCCATGTTATGATTAGTTTAAGAAGAATCTTCTTTTCAGTCGGTTTCAGACAGTCATATTTTACTTCATTATGCGATTGTGTTCTATTCTAATATTGTATGTAGGCCAGCTATATTAAGGCCCCTACTCTGTTCGACGCTAAGTTTGGTGAAAATGTTGGGGAAGGAACCGCAAAGTCCACTACTTTTCTGTCAACAGTCAAAATGATAGGAGACAAGATTAGTTTAAATTTCCCATGAGGAAATTGGGTTAGCTGAAATAGACCTCCTGCGGGAAAGAGGCACCTAATAATAACCATGGTTAATATAACAAGACACAAGGTACAATAACCATATAGAACAAAATAGTATATTTTATGCAACCAGAAAAATAATAGGACACACTCAACAGAACAAAAATAAACAATATAAAGGATAAGTTGTTTATGTGCTCAGGTACAAGTGAAATGTAGATTGAAAAGAAGGAGAATCTCTCTCTTTTCTGTAAACAACAAACACTTTGTCACCAAGGAAACTGGGCTTGACCTACCAAAATACGGTTGCATTTAATTTATATACACTAGGGCCTAATTATAGAATTTTATTTTACCTCTTCCCTGCTCCCACTGGATTGCGTTTACAACGTGCAATACTCATAATATTTGATGAATGATTGCTGTAAAAATCACAGAATGTCTGAATCAAATTAGAAACCAATTTGGAGGGAGGGTAGTCATGGGGAGACCATTAGCACCTCCCCATAATTGCCAAATGAAGGCCCAACCAATTACAGCCCCAATTCTGTTTGCTGACAGTTAACTGTTCGCTGGATGCTGCAGGTTTTTAGCTGGAGGCTTGAGATTGGATACCATAGGTTGGATAGGTTGCTAGTTGGATGCTACAGGCTGTTATTTTCGAGATGTAGGCCTATCGTACAACCGCACGAGTTGCTCTTGTCTTGCTCTTGTGTAATTTCCTGGCTGGTAGAACTTATAGCGTTCCCGTTTGTCTTTGAGGGCATCGCTACAAGATGAGTCAGGGAAGAACAGTCATTGAGTCATTGGTATTGTTAGCTACATTAGCCTCTTTGGCAAACCAGCTCGAAAACAAACAACACAACTTCATATTGTATTGCACTCCCAGCAAGACCGTGCAATGCATAAATTGGTGACCGGATTAAAGCAGCAATTTAATCAAGTGTGTAAGACTTTATTTTTTATTAATTTCAATTAAAAATTTACATTTAAACGACCAACTTGGTACAAATACAAATACATCTCTTTACGGGCGCAGGCATCTTTGTTGGTCGAGTTGTATAGGCCTTCAGTCCTTTGGTCCCAGGTTGCGATGTTAAAACGAGCTGGCTTGCAGGACAATACTTTCTATCAGGACACGATTTGAATAATAACTCAAGTGTGAATGAATATCTATCTATGTCATTGGGTTATATTTTGATAGTGTGCAGATGGTAAAAGAGAGGATGATGAAGGTTGAGAAGGTGCCATGCTGGTCTGATGTGGATACAGAGAGTCGGGGTAACCTTGGCTCGTGCACACCATAGGAACCAGAGGGGGGTTGTCTTGTTTGAATGTGAAACATGGGGGAACTGTATGACAATGCATGCACGCACGCACGCACGCACACACACACACACACACACACACACACACACACACACACACACACACACACACACACACACACACACACACACACACACACACACACACACACACACACACACACACACACACACACACACACACGCACACACACACACACGCATCTATTTGGACCTGTGGTGACTCCAGAATAACCAAAACTAAAAGTGGATTTTCTTCTGTTTTATTGACTTTGAGTTACACAACTAAAGTGACAGCATCAACTGCCGTATAGAGATGTCAATAGAGATGTCAAAATGATTACTGTGTGTTCAACGCAACGCGTCAATGTGTGGATGTCCTAGTCACAAACACAACTGAGTGAGTGTGTTTGCATTTGGGCACATGTGTTTTCTTTGTTTTATGCTGTTCATCGAATGGCTAAATAAATAGATAATTTTTCCTTGTTCCTTGTTTCTTTTACAAAAGTGAAGCTGTTCGCCTCTATGATCCCAATGTGTGTTTTTTATATTATACGGTGAGATTTCACTTTCGCTGAATGACAAATATGCAAGCATTCTTCATAGTGCATCCAAGATTTTCCACACATTAGTCACAGGCTCACAGCACTCAAAAGGAAGAAAAACTATTTCATAATTTGGCGAGGCAATTGCTTGGAAATCCCCAATTGTTTTGTGTTTGGGGACAAAAAGAAAGATCCTCTTCTCTTTTTCTACTTCATGATTTTATGATGGAGCATTTCAGAACTATAAGACTCATTCAAAAACAACAAAGATACTGTGTAGTAATCTATTTTTAGGAATACAATATCACTGAGGGATGAAATCTATGGCACAGGAACGGTTTCAGTCAGCAGTAAAAGGTAAGCCAGGTGACCTTCCGAAATAATCTTACATTCTTCCAATGGTTTGCATAACATTGTTAGATAAGCCTAAAAGGTGTAGTGTAAAGAATTAAATTAAACCTATTGGTAAGTGTGTTTAATTAATATATCTGAATCCATGTGTTACCTTCTAATGAGCCCTTTTAACTACACAGGCAGCATGTCCTCTTCCACGGGACACACTGTGTTCCACAGCCATTTTTCTACAGTAGCCCAGAAGGGACAAACGGCTCAAGAAAGACCCTAAGTGAAACACGATGAGAATTGTTTTATCCCCATGGCCCCACTTTTGCTACTTTTTAAGTATTGTCGTTGTGTAGGACTAGGAACGTTAGCATAAGTGATGTTCTATATGAAATGTGCGGACACCAAAGTCAACTGTGGGCAGATGGAGCTCCACAAATCAACACACCGTTGCATTATCAATAGGTTTTTGCAAAGCCTAACTATCTCTCGGAAGCGACAAGATCAAAATCAAAACATCAAAATCAACCTCAGGCCAGATGAAGCTCCACAAATCCACACACATGTGGATGGCATTGTATGTGTTTCCGAGAAGCTAAACCTCTCTAATGCGTCCATCAACATCAACTGCTGGCTAGACAGAGCTCCACTCATCCACACACACCGAAGCGTTATACTATAAGTGACTGAGAAGATCAAATCATAATAGTAGTATAACACCCTTTTTAATCCAAATGTAAAATAGTGAGTTAATGGCAGTTCATGGATGAGGGCGATTATGAAAACAGGGAGTGCATTATTTAATACATCAACGTTTTAGAGATACGCAACCTATATTCACTTACCAAACCGAAAGAAAACTTTGGCTTGCAGCGCAGAGTGCTATCTAGATGAATAATTAATACATATAACATAAAGTAATAATTATAGGAGTATGAATGTAGTTTACCACTATGGATGCCATAAGAGGACTGTGTTGAGAAATGTAAACAGGCTGTTACCGCCGCCATGTTGTACAAGATGTACAATGACGACGGTGAAATGAAGATACCTGATTGTGATTGCCATCAAAAGTGGACTTCGGTGCCATTGGAATGAATGGTGTCCTTTCACAAAACTGAAAACGCTGCGTAAAAAATAGCAGCTAAACAACCACGTTCAATGTATACGACATTTATCTATAAGTTACGACCTATCGTTTTACATTTACAAATGAAATCACTGAATACAGTTCAGAAATCGAACGATAAATCTTGAGAGATGTAATTAGAAAAGCCAGGAGCTGAAAATGGGTGATTCGCTGTGGTGGACTGTGAACGCTGGTTTAGGAAATGCAAAACGAAGGTTTCACTTTGACTTAAGCTTCTGCTAAATGACGACACAGGAGCCAGGGTTTACTCATTCTTTCAGTTTGGTGTGGATATGGCTATAGAGCGCAACAGTGACCGCCCCCTTTTTGAACAGCTTTTGTTGGGAAAGTTAATTTTCCATTAATTTTCTCCATCGACTTTTCGTAAAGTAGTTCGATAAAGCCTGGAACCAAGCCAATCATCCGTTATGCTAGTCGTAAAATAATTAATTCTGGGCAAAAAATTATTTGGAAAACAAAAGAAAAGGCGAAGGTACGTAAGACTGTGTACATACTTTTTTGTGAACGAGTGAAGGAACTACTCATCCCATAAACCAATGTGTACTTTTTCGTAATATTTACAACCCAATAGTTTAGCTTGTTCCTTGCATCTAATAATCTCATAGCTCGTCATAACATGTCATCGATGACTTGACTTTCTCGGTTGTGGATAAACGTTTCCATGGTAACAGCGAGCTCCACCAATCAAAGACGCCATGCTACACTTAAGGATTATGGGTAGTGAAGTGGTTTCAAACTACACTACGCGAATAAAACATGTTTTTCTAAAAACTAGAAGCTAACACTGCTCTTTACGGCTTGTACGTCATGACGTCACATTGCAATAACCACGGGACTCTCTAAATCGACGCCACTTTTTTTTTTCATGTTCTACCGTTTTATTAGGAACAAATAAAATCTTAATTTTCAACTACATTTAAATGGAGCGCTTCTATACAGTTTCATCAAGTAAAAAATAATCCTGATAGATGATGTTTTATATAACATTGAAGCATCAACTCGTCAGTGCCCAGATTTCAAACATCGGGATCAGTCAACGGACGGAGGTAGTGGGCACGAGGCATAACGCCTCGTGCCCACTACCTCCGTCCGTTGACTGATCCCCATTGACTTTGAATGGGGACGGACGCGCAATGCATTGTGGATCCCTCCGTTCCGTTGGAGCCTTCGGCTCCGTCAAAAAGTTGAAAAATGTTCAACTTTTTCGGCAGCGACGGATCCGTCATCCAATCAGATTGCGTATGCAAATTTAAGCACTGTGACACGACTCGGGCTCTGACGACACTGGAAAGCGGGAAAGCGGGTCATCTTGCATCGCAACAAGCAGGAAGAAGCGGGAAGAACCCGGCGAAGCGATTTGATTGGCTGACGGATGCCTCTGCAAAGACTACTCCCCCATCCGTCAGCCACGCCTTCCCACGTCCGTTGACTGACGGTGCAGTGGGCATGTAGGGTAAGGTGTGGCTGACGGATGGGGGAGGTTTCCAGGGTCGTCAGAGCCGGAGTAGTGTCACTGCTTACATTTGCATACGTTATCTGATTGGATGACGGATCCGTCGCTGCCGAAAAAGTTGAAAATTGTTCAACTTTTTGACGGAGCCTTCAGCGCACGGATCCACAATGCAGTGGCGTAAAGGCGTAAAGGCCGATCCATACCTCCGGATCCGGACGAAATTCGTCCGTCGCCCCCGGAACTACTCTTCATACCTCCGTCTGGTTTCAGCGTTGTTATGGATGTTACGCAATAAATCCTCTAGAGGGCAGTGACTGTCGTTTCACAAATTAACGACATCGACAATCGCAAACATGACATCTGTAGAGATGATTTTGCTTTGCGTCATCCGAAATCGGCAAAAAAAAGTGCAAAAAGTGGCATGTGACACCCCTCACCAACCCGCAGATTATCTCCTCAAAATGTTTTTTTTTTGTATAATCAGATATTATACTACTCTATCTATTTTCGTGAATGGTCTGACTTTTGACTCTATACTGCCGCCTCGATTTCCGGTGGTATTTCTCCGGTTCTCCCGGAGCACTCCGGATTCGTAAGCTCAGAGGCGACGGACCCATTTACGGACGAAACACCTCCGGGACCGGACGAAACGGTCCGTATCCGTATTTACCGTAGGGTGTAAATGGGCCTTAAGGCGGTCTCCCCTCTTTCTTCTTGTGGGATCAGTGTCAGTACTTCGCCCGGGGCGGGACGTACAAATGAGTTACTATTACAAGCGATTAACATGACGAAACAACACGAACTAAGCTAACATTAGACTATAGCCATACCAGATAACGCCATACCAGCTAACCCTAACTATTTCTATTAAACTCTGAACCATTTTGCAACGGGCAACTGTGTGTTGGTGTGTCTTGTTGCTTCCCACGTCTGCGTCTGCATCTTTCCCACTCCTGGCTAATAATTTCAGCTTTTGTACTGTACATCACCCTGTTCCACACTGCTGACTTGTTGATGTTTTGTGAGCACTCACGCATTTCTCTAGGTATCTTAAGTTTCCTACTGGAGTCCTCAAAACTTTGGACTTTGTGTTATTGTAAGAAATATTGTGTTGCAAAAACACTTTGTGTCTTACCCTTACCGTTACCCTAACCTTAACCCCAGTAACATTTCTTCATCCTAAACTACAAGTTACGCAAAATGGCATACAAACATCCAGTCCAATATGAAAGAAAGAAGTTAGCTTTATTAAGGAATCAAACCCCTTATCCCCGCGTTAATGAGTTGTTCTCTGACCACTAACACATCAGGTCTTAGTACATGTGATTCAAGAGTTAACCACTTGAAAATCTTTAAACTTCGGTTGCCTAGAAATTGTAAATACAGTGATGTGTGTACATTGTGCGAGTATCCGTCACTCGCGATGTGTGTGCAGTCCAAAATGAAAGAAAAAACCTTGCATCACTAGGGAATCTAACCCCCAATCATCAGTCTTTAAACGTTGGTCGTTGGTAACTGTAAACAAAGAGGTCGCATTTTGTTTAACTGCTAACTAACAAACGGGTTTATGCGTTCACTGAACAAAGATTATGGAAATAAAAGACCACTTTCCATCAGGAAAATCCTCAGAACCGTTATTACCAACCCATAGACACTAAAAGCCAAAACCTTTCTCACATGCACACCCATCGCGAGTGACGGCTACGCGCACACATGCACACCCATAGCGAGTGACGTAGGACGTAAAGTCCCGCCCCGGGCGAAGTGGCGTCGATTTAGAGCATGTGTCAGACTCAAGTCCCGCGGGCCAAATGTGAAAATAAAAAGTATAATATTGCTAAGTATAATTGACAGCGGTCAATTATACTTACCAACGGTGAATTATCAAATATAATTCACAGCTGGAAGTTGTGAAGGGCCCATGCAAGTGAATGGAGCGTTCCACAGCATTGAGAAGACCTGTGTAATAATATCTTATAATGCCGATCATGTTACCCGTGAAGTGACGGCATCCCACCACTAGAATGCAGTGTTTCCACATCAGTGCCATTTTCCGAATTAAGAAATACAAACAATGATCCAAAAATGTCCAAGAAGAGAAAACTGTATGCAGATGGAAGGCTTTTTCAAGAAAGATGGGAAGGCGAATACATGTTTGTGCTTCAAGGAGAAAAACCACTATGCCTTTTTTGTTATGAGGCAGTGGCGGTTGTCAAAGAGTACAATCTACGTTGGCATTTTGACACCAAACACGGAGCTAAGTATGCCAAAATGAGCCTTCAAGAAAAACAACAAATGGTGCAAGAATTAAAAGGCAAATTGCAATCGCAGCAGCATGTGTTCAAGAGAGCCACAACCAAAAACAAATGCGGCAGTGAAAGCTAGCTTTCTTGTGGCTGAAGAAATTGCCCGCGCTTCAGTCTTTTTCAGAGGGTGCATTTTTGAAGCAGTGCATGCTGAAGGTCTGAGAGCAGATGTGTCCTGAACAGATACAGAATTTTAAAAATGTCAGTTTATCAAGAAATACCATCGTGGACCGAGTTAAGGAACTAGCAGGAAACCTGGCAACACAGCTGGCCGAAGAGACACGCAGCTACATAGCTTTTCCATTAGCTCTTGATGAAAGCACAGACAACACGGATACAGCGCAACTATCCATTTTTATTAGAGGCGTCAAGTCTGACCTTTCTGTCACTGAGGAGCTGTTGGATGTAGCTGCCATGCATGGGACCACAACAGGACAGGACATTTTTGATGCGGTGGAGAAGTCCGGAAGCAAAAATGCATTGCCCTGGGAAAAGTTGGTGGGATTAACTACAGACGGTGCACCTGCGATGTGTGGAGGAAAAGCAGGCTTTGTTGGACGAATGAAGGAGAAAATGCTAAAAAGTAACTGTCAAACGCCTCTGATAACGTATTATTGCATTATCCATCAAGAAGCTTTGTGTGGGAAGGTGCTGGGGATGAATGATATCGTGACCACAGTCATGAAAACAGTGAACTTCATTCGGGCGCGAGGCCTAAATCATCGTCAGTTCCAGCTGTTCTTGCAGGAGATGGGCTCGGAGCAAGGCGACGTGCCGTACCATACAGAAGTACGGTGGCTGAGTAGGAGCAAAGTTCTCAAACTATTTTTTGAGCTTAGGGAAGATATTGCCATTTTCATGCAGAGTAAAGGAAAACCCTTGTCTGAACTGTCAGATCCATACTGGCTGTGTGACTTTGCTATGTTGTGTGACATAACTGAGCATCTCGCCCCAACTGAATCAGAAGCTGCAGGGACAATCTATGGATGTACCAAGTGAAACAGGAAAATCTTGCCCACTTTCCTGTTTGTCAGAGCATCTCTGCCGCATTTCCTGGTACTTTTTCAGGTACTTAGCTAGCTACCAAACTGAGCCGGTTAATGGATGAGTTTGATCGGCGCTTCTCTGACTTTAGAGCACAGCACTCAGGCTTTGCCATCTTTGCCAATCCTTTCACCACCGACGTCTGCACTGCACCCCAACATCTCTTTAGATGGAGTTAATAGAGCTTCAAAGCGATAGTGGCCTGAGAGCAAAGTTCCAGGATGCTGCAATCCAGGACTTTTACCGTCAACTGCCCCCTGGTTTGATGCCACAGCTTCGACTTCATGCTGCCCGTGTTCTGTCTATGTTTGGGAGCACCTATCTGTGCGAGCAGATGTTTTCAATCATGAATCTAAGGCCCCGTTTACACGAAGGGAAAACGCAGATATTTTCACACGGTTTGGCCTCTCATTTACACGAAAACGCAGTTTTTGTCACAGAAAACGATCATTTCTAAAAACTCCGGCCAAAGTGGAGATTTCTGAAAACGCCGGTAACGTGTTGTCGTGTCAACGGATAGAAACAGGGTTTTAGGTTCTGAAACGTCACATTATGCGCCAGGAAATGCTTAACGTCATATGAGCGCCCTATGTTTACAGTTTGTTTGTTACAGGAAGACGCTCGTGTTATTCGTTGTTGTTGATTCTGAGGATTCTGATTGGCTTGCATGGCTTTATCCTTCTCCCTACACTGCCGCCCATAGGTTTGGCATAGTTATAATGTCCCAACGGCGTATTTATGCGTTTTGATGTAAACGACAACCTTTTTGAAAACGATGTTGTGTGCACAATGTTATTTTTGAAAACGGAGGGGGGGAAATATTCGTGGCCTCAATAAGACCAAGCACAGATCACGCATCACTGATGACAACCTCCATGCTGTTCTACGGATTGCCTCAGCACAAGACCTAAAACCAGACATTGACGCACTGACCATGGAAAAACGGTGTCAGACATCTGGTCAGAAAACACATAGGTAAGCATTTTAAAACCTAATTAAAATATAATAAAACATATTTCAAACAAGAACATGAATAGTTAAACTGTGTGCAATTTAATGATTGTGCTTGCATTTTGCTTGGTGTTTGTTATTTTCAGAACATGATCAATGGATGAGGATGGTGGAGAGGGGATTCATGTGGTGTGTTAAAGGACAGGCAGCATATCCTCATCAACTTCACCTTAAAACTATATAGTTGTGAACTGAGACAACCCTTGTGTTATTATTTTGAGTTTATTACACATACTACGTTATATGTGTAGCAATGTATTTAGTGTTTGCAGGTTTATGAGTTTGACACCCCTGATTTAGAGAGTCCCCAATAACCACCTCCATTTCGGAAGTATAGGGGTACAATGGTGTCACGTGTACATATGCCGCGTACACCCACCGCACGAGTGGCTCTCGCTCTTGTGACATAATTTCCGTGCTTTTAGCAGTTATAGCATTCTCGGAGTCGTTAATCTTTGAGTCATTGGCTAGTCAACAATAGTTGAGTGCTGCATGGAGCGCTCAACTATTGTTCTTCATAAGTTTTATTCTTTCTTTCTTATTCTAATCTCTACAAACTTTGGGACCCATCTCCTTCCTCAATTTTTCACCTAGAGACTCCATTCAGCTTGGAATCACGCTCTTTTTTTCAGATTTTTTAAATATCTTATACTTTTTAAGATATTCAACTTTTAAAATATTATCTTTTTTTTAACATGGGAGTAAATAGGACTGGTACAACTGTTTAAGACGTAACTAAACCAAATTTAAACCGCTTACCTTCATTCAAACCTAACAAATCTACACACTTTTTAGTTTCAAACCGTCATATTCTACAGTTGGTCCCATTGAAGCCGTCTGTCCATGACACTTAAATTACTTAGGACATCGTAACTCGGTCAAATTTCAACCGTTTACCATCGTTCAAACCATTAAACAAATCTTCAATTATATCACAGTTTTTGTTTCAAACCGTCATAGCTTTCAGTTGCTCTCATTGATTTACGTTGACGCTAGAGCGTGAGGACGTTCAGTAGCGTTGCCAGATCGGGCGTTTTTTCCATGGACATAATAAAGGATGGACCACAGACTGGAAAATGGCCGCCCATTCATTCCCATACAAAACTGCTCAGTGGCGCAGGGTAACATACAGGAGCGATTTGCTTCTGCGTTATGGGGCCAAGACACGTGACCTAGTCCGTGACGTACCGGATGCAGAGATCTTACCTACTGGACTACTACACAGGAGTTTGTGACAAGGACGTTGGCAAATGATACTTTAAATCATAAAAATTAATTCAAAGAAAAAACCAAACAAAAGAAACAAAATAAACTAAATAAAACAAACTAACAAAAGAAATGAATAAATAAAAAAAAATATATATATACTTAAGGTTAAATTCTTCTAATTAGGTTAGTATCTTTTAGCTAATTTATCAGCAATTTCATTGCTTTTTTTATTGTAACACTTGGTTCAAATCCTATTTCTTACACATGCAGCCATTTGGACACCATTCTATGATAGCTGATAACCAAGGCACACACTGTAATACTATAATCAAGAGGACATACAGGCAGTTCAAATAAAAAGAGATAGAACTTTATTGATCTGGAAACTTCATAAATATGTAAGATTGCTCCATATAATACCATAGTAACATAGTAAACGTATGTAGGCCTAAAAAATTCAGTTCAATGTTATTGCTTAAGAAACAGATTCCTTCCAACTAACTATTTACGAAAAATGCAATCAATAATTTATATAAAAGTAAATGTTTACATATCGACCATCGACTAGCCTACCCAAATAATGAATTGTAATACACCAACATTGTCAACTGTCATACATAGCTAACCATAACCCTGTCATACATAGCTAAACAAGCAAATGAAAATGAAATACCTACCAACGCAACTGAAATGTTAATATTAGACAATTAACAATATTATGAAAATTACGTAGGTCTCCCATAATCATTCAGGTAATCTATACGTCCGTGCCTGTTACAGCTATTTAAATGATATGTGTGTTATATATCCGTGTTCAACGCCATTCATGTTAAGTAAAAGGACAAATCTCAGACTTTGGAAGTTAATGGAGTTAATGGAAGTTAATTCGGAATTTGATTTAATTCGGAAGTTAATGGAGCCGTGCACTTCAAAATAGGTCCATAGCAAGGAGCCGTTTGTTTCAGTACGACTCCTTTCAGCTGCCCACCCAACATAAACTGCTAATAAAACGCTTGAGGAGGCGCTTTGAAAAGAAAAAACGTACATTTTTTTAGAACAGGGTAGAAATATAATTATGAGCCTTTGATTGATATCCAGACATTTTTTGCGGAGACACAATCCTGTTCCCCATTTGTATTGGAGTGGACGGCGATATCTACTTCTGGGCCACATGAAATGACGGACCCCCGTCCACAGCCAGCTTAAACAGCTGCAATACCAGGCTTGGCCTCTGAGCACTGGTGGATTGCGGAAGTATGCGCCTATCCTGGGGGCCTGGACAAAAAGCCAACGGATTTTGGATTATTATAAATTGAAACAATTTATTAAATAAATATTTGTGAGATGTCATTACTCATTTGTGAGATGAGTTTGCTTCCTATTTATGTCGAGTATACACCCCTACTGTCCACAAGCATCCCCCCATATGGATTTGGAGAATTGTTGCCACGTCCCAGTGGTGGAGGTATCATATATATGAAAGAGGGCATTCAATTATACTATAATGATCAATTAGGAGGCCGAAGCCCTAAAGGAAGTGATGCAATAGGTGACTGAGGGTCAACATTTGAGAACCCCTTTTATCAAAGGGGGTCTCAAAGGACTCATACGCTTCAACAGCGGCTGCAGCAGAAGTGTTGAGACGAAAGATGATATCAAGACATTTATAGAATATTCCCATTGACATGATTCTTCGCACGACCTGCAGGTTGGAGAGACTGAAATAACCCCCAAAATGAGTAATAATGTAAAAGCAGCCAAGTCCCACAAATTGCTTGAACTATTTATTTCATTCCATTGTTTCGTTGATATGCATTATTGAAAAGTTTCAAGCATATGGATTTAATGCAATATCCACAAAAAGTTCAAAATGGTACCATGAAATGTCTTGTTTATTGTATTAACCAGTTCATTTCTCTTTTGTGAAAGTCACCAAAAGTCGAAAAAAGTTAAACGCAAGGTCACAGGCTAACAGTGGAGCTGTGTTGGGAACCAGCAGCCAAGAGCTTCCATGGAAACTTTCTACCCATGTTAAATAGATTTAGTTGGCAGTTCCTTTTCTGCCCATTCTTTTTTAAACTTGTGGAAGCACTTTGCAGTACTGGGAGACACCATTTCTAACGGCAATGGAGCTAGATTCTAAAAATATCAAAAGATGCCCAAAGCAAATACCTTTAACCCATAGTTGTGTTTTATCAAATTAAAAAATTTCAGAGTTTCATTGACCACAAATTAAGCAGAAATATTTTGCATACAAATCTTTAAATAGTTTAACCACATTAAGAAAAATACATTTGTTAATTTTTTTTATTAGTGAAGCCACAAGTTTTGCACATTATCCAAACAGAATACCTGAAATGTTGATATTTCAGCCCTTTCGGGTTAAAACAAGAGAAAAGGACAACCTAACAAGAGTGAAAAGTTTGGGTTAGGTGACAAAGGATATTCAAAGATGTCCCTGGTCAGGTAGACTAAATAAAAGTGTATTCCCAATTGCTCCAGGACATTCGTGTAATTTACTTGTGAGCTCTCCCTCAAGCCTAGAGAGACATCAGTGTTGAACCACCAACTGAAAGAGGGTATTTGCCATTAGTATGAGTGACAACATTTCATGGCTATTAATTTAGTTCATTATATTTAGCCGATTTGAATAGACTTTTCTAGCAGGTGAGGCTGTCAAAGAACTAAATATGGAGCAACTATAAAAAAAGTAAATTTGCAGCATGACCAAATTATACAAAAAGTATAGGAACTGTTCTAGCAGATATGTTTTAGAAGTCTCTTTTGATAGGCAGGGAATAATTGTCTTTGTCACCCTGTAGTCATGCCATCAAATCTGTTGGGCAAAGTACCGCTACTGATTAATCCAGTAGACTCACCAGTCAAGTCCCCCTAGTTAGAAAATGGAAGAAACCCAGTTAGTCATGTTAATTATTCTGTTGTTACAAATGAAGACTAATACTTTCCAAATATTGCGATCCAAGTTACTGGCTGCAGTCTTGGATTTTATAGTTCTATATGAATAGATTCAATTTACTAAACTATTAATCATGCTTCAGAAGAATGAACCTTTCTTGGATGGCAGATCTACCACAAGCCTCCATTGCCACAACCTCCAGATGGCTTACGATCTACGGCAACTCCTCGACTACTGCAAGCCAACAAATTGGCTCTTGCACACCAGACACGCATTTTGCTTTATTTTAGGTTTTCAAGCATCTTAAAATACCCAAATCATCTCTCCAATACACAAGTCAGCTAATGGCCTACAAGAAAATGCTGAAGCTAGTGATAGTGATGGCGATAGAAATGGACAAGCTTGCGTGTACAAATATGCAACTAGAATTGCAAGGTTCACAGCCCAGTTGCATAAGTGGTCACAACCGTTGGATTGTAAGCAAAGGTAAAAAAAAAAAACTAGTCAACAAACTAGCCACAAACTAGTCAACATGGTCAATTGAAAGCCTATACAAAATGACCCTGGAATAGTCAAATCCAGCTTTACTGCGGATGAATTAAGCCAAATTGCATAAACATCCAATGGTAAACAGTATACAAATGCAATCAAGGTTGCACTCACACTAGGCCATCTGGCCGTGGCCGTCGCAACTGTGGCCTGGCCACGGTAGGCTCTTGTACATACGCCATCACGTCGCTAGCATCCAAACAATTCTACCAAACCTTAACCAACTAGTGAAAAATGGAACAAAACTTTAGCACACACCCAGTGACTAATCACCTCATCCAGGGGTGTTCCAACGTGGTTTACCAGAGGGCCTTGTGGACTTAAAGTAAGCCACACATTTGACAGAGACAGCACGGAATGACGTTAAAGTAAGCTAATCTACAGGTTACTAGTGCTAGTGCAATTACATGAGCATTTTGCACAATATTTGTACTCCAATGCTACGTAAAGCAGGCTTCTTCAGAAACCCGTAGCCTGCTACATTGAAGGGCAACTGTAACAAATCCTGACCAAGACCGAAAGATGGCTCTGGAAGCCACTACGGCCCACGCAGCAGATTACTGCGTGGACCGTGGTGGCTTCCAGATCAACCCTTCGGTGGACCATTCATACACATGTATTCCGAGGATGTTTTGAAGACACTGGAGTCCCATGGCACTAGATTCCTTTGAAGACTAAGTTGGTATGGGGGGGCCCAAAGGGGGCCCCCCCATAGATCTTGTCAGTCATCTAACACCTGTTAAGAAAAACACACACACATCACAAGATACAAATCAGCAAAGCTAGGTTAACAAACAGCGGCGACATGCATGTCAAGGTGCAAAGAGCAGGGATACTGATGGCTTGTGTCTGAGGAGACAGCCCAAAAACGTCAACAATTAATAAAGGAAAATAACTTTTACTCACTGCGGTGGTCTGTTTCGAAGTGCCATGTTGGTAGCAATATTTGTCTGGGCTGTTCAGTCAAATGCCCACAAAAACAAACACGCAACAACGCATACTTTCAGTTTGTATAAAGTGACAATAGTGATCTGCAATCTAGATCGAAAACTTTCAACCCTCACTAAACTCAACCTCGATTGACACAGGCCGATGCGAAAAGTAAACCAAACCCATTGTGTTCACCTTTAATAAAGGGGTGCGTGACAGGTGATCTCAATTAAGAGCTAATCAGAAAGAACACACTGATCAGCCATGAGTGAGACGTTCAAAACGAGGACGAGGATTTAACGGAATTGTTACCATTCAAATTCAAATTTCTTTATTATTGGATAGGGTATGATATCAATGATTTGGGCTTTGAGTAGGCCTATATTTCTTAAATATATTTCTTACATTTTTTCACCCCTTCGCCTTTTGAATATGAAATCTATAATCTCAGCCTCTCTATAATTTGCCCAACACATATTTTATTGTTCAAATAAAATCCCATCCTTATTTTGCCATTCATATTGAATCTTTACTGTCTTTCATTGTACAACACAATCATCTAATAATTATTCATAACGCTCTTCCATCTCCTTGGCTGCATTAAGACGAGGCTCGGGTCAGAGCAAAGATCGGGATCCACACATGATAAGGGATAAAGTTATTTATTAGAATAAAGTAAGTATCATGAAATCTGTAAAGGGATTAGTGTAGCGTATGGAAGATTAGAAAATGTGCGATTATATGATTTGGACAGAAAACCAGTACCAAAATCACAAGGACCGACCGAGCCAGAACGGAGGAAACTTACCCAGACAGACAAAACAAATACTGGGAACAACAAACCATCTTTACCATGTTGGAAATACCCAAACAAAATGCAACAAACCAAACCTGAACAGCAAACCAACATATGTGACCAACCAACTGAACTACTGACCAAACACACAATTCTTTCGACTAGCCTATGTATATGGGCAGTGGAAAGTGTGCTGTGGGGATGTTGAATAGTGTTAACATAAAACAAAACATGAAACCAATCCAAAGGTCCAAAACCTTAAGGAACCACCCTAAACAGAACCCAAGCCCACCTCTCTCTCTCTCGGTCGTCCTCAGACGAGCTTCCATCGGAGTCTCCAATCCTCTCGGTTCTCCATACACCCAGCCAGCTCCGAAGAACTTTCAGCTCCCGCATCTTTCTTAAGCACGTCCACGTACGTTAGCGCGGAACGTCCTCGCGATCAATGCCCGCGCGTTGGTTCCCACAGGACCAGCCTGCTGGCCGGGAGCTCCCGATGTCTGTGGCAGTGGCCGGCCAGCTTCATCCTCCTGGATGCTACCCTCTGGTTGAGCCTCGGCAGCCGCCCGTACAGATCCTTGTTGGTAATGTGGGCATTCTGGTCTACATTCAGCACTGCTCGTTGCATCCTGGTGTAGCACCCATCCAAGGACTTCTGCAGGGTGGGCGTCAGGGTCCAGCTTTCGCAGCCATACTGGAGGACGGACTCCACAGTGGCATGAAATAGGCTCAGCTTTATGCGACGGGGGAGATTTGAGCGCCACACGCTTGACATAACATTCAGGGCCCTCCACGCCATTGCCTTCCTGATTTTAAGGTCTTGTTCTGTGGAGTTTTCCCAGGAACCCAGGTATTTGAAGTCATTGACCTCTTGCAAAGAGCTGCCTTCTGATGTTGTAATCGGCAGATGGTCTGTGCAGATGTTATAGGTGATTACCTTAGTCTTCTTTATGTTCAGTCTGAGGCCAACCTTGGCACATTCCACCTCTACTCTGTTCAGGAGTTCCTGTGCCTGCTCCACGCGGTCAGACACCAGGCAGATGTCATCTGCGTAGTCTAGGTCTGCCAGGGCTACAGCAGGGCTTCTTCTAGACTTCCTTGGTGTGATTGTGAAGCCCAGCTCCTGCTCCCGCCCGTTGATGGCTTTCCTGAGCGCATAGTCAAGGGCTATGATAAAGAGGAAGGGGGCAAGAGTGTCCCCCTGCTGCACCCCTGCCAGGATGTCGAACTCCTCGCTGATGCCATCTGGGGTTACCACCTTGGCTCTTGTGCCCTTGTACATGGCCTCTGTGGCCCGGAGTAGATTCGGGGGGACCCCGTAAGCTTTAAGGATTTTCAGCATCATGCTTCTGTTTATTGAGTCAAATGCTTTTTTGAAGTCAATGAAACATAGCACCGCTGTCAAGTTGTTCCTCTTCACTTCCTCAATGATTCTCCTTAAGGCCAGGATCTGGCCTACGGTGGTCCTTCCCTTTCTGAAGCCATTTTGGTTGTCCCTCAGGTGTGGGTCAATGGTGTCCCTAATCCGGTTTAGTATCATGCGGTTGTACATCTTCGCTATGACACAGGTCAGGCTAATGCCACGATAATTGTCCGGCTTAGCCAGATCTCCAGACTTGGGCACCGGGATGATATTAGAGAGGGACCATATATCGGGTTTGATGTTTTCTATCAGAGCCTGTTTGCAGATCTCCAGTATGATGTTATCGAGATCGCAGTGTTTAGGGACCTCTGGGGGGATACCGTCCGGCCCAGCACTTTTTCCTTGCTTCAGGGTGGACTTCACTGTGGCAAACTCCGTAGCTGTAAAGGGGCCATCGTCAATGTTGAGGTTTGTGAGGACTGCAGGTATCTCTTCCTCAGCTCCGTCCACTGTTGGGTGGGTGCCTAGGAGATCCCGGAAGTGGGTGAACCAGGAGGTCACTCTCTCCTCTGGGCTGCAGCCTGCTAGCTGTCCCTCTCTCGTCTTCTTGCGCTCACTCATCTCGTTTATGACCTTCCATGACTCCTTGTATCTCTGTTTGCCATGTTCTGCCTCCACCTTCTTCACCTTCTCCATCAATTCTTCCCCTTTGATCCTGTCGTAGGTGCTGAACAGCTGCTGTTTGGCGCTGTTCAGCTCCTCCCGACTCTCTGCGGTCCCCTCTCTCTCAAAGCTTCTGCGTGCCTCTTCCACCAGTGTCCGCGCTCGCACAACCTCCGGGTGTTTGGACCTAGGAGAGGCTCTATGTCTCCCCTTTGTTGGCACCCATTTCCTGGTTGCCTCTTCGTTGGCGGATAGGAACCGCTCGTAGGCCGTTGGCTCCCCTTCCTCGGCCAGATGTAGGCGGGCTCTCACCTCCGCTGTGTATTTGGCCTGGAGTTCAGGGCTTCCCGCGAAGGCCTCCCAGTCGGGCCGGGCTCTCGGGGGGCTCTTGGGGACCCTTAGGCTCAGGCGCAGCCTCGTGGCGACCACACGGTGATCGGAGCCTACAGAATCGAACGTGCTGTAGGACTCTGCATTTAGGATGGATTTCCTCCACTTCCTCCTTACCAGTATGTAGTCCAGCTGACGTCGCATACTGCTGGCTCGGTCCTGGAATGTCCATCTCTTGCCCATTCTCTTACGGAACAAGGTGTTAGCGGCCAGTAGTTCATGTTCCGTAAGAAGGGCAGCTAGATGTTCTCCGTTGCGGTTGGTATTGGTGTGGTACGTGAACGGTGCGTCTTCCGGTCCGAGTCTCGCGTTGAAGTCCCCCAGGATTATGAGGAAGTTGTGAGCCGGCACATGGTGGATCGCTGTTCTTAGGTCATCGTAGAACTTTTCCACTTCCTCGATCGGTGCTACGTTGGTGGGAGAGTATACACTCATGACCGTTGTTACTGGGTTCCCCTCGAAATCGGCACTAAGGATCCTGTTGGTGTGCGAGTGCACCCTACGGAGGGCCTTTCGTGCTCGGGGGCTCATCATGAGTCCCACGCCACCCGTTGCTGCCTGGGCATCATTACGCCATGCAGATGAGGTGATGAACGTGCGTCCCCCCACTCTGCGATAGTTAATTGTCTGGTCTGTGTGTACTCTCCTATGCTCCTGGACTGCCAGGATCTCCACTCCCCTATCCTCGGCACAGTGCGCTAGTTCTTCCAACCTCGCCTCTTCCCTCACTGTGTTTGCGTTGTAGGTTGCCATAATAAGTGGCCTTCTACAGCGCAAGAGTGCATTGGACATTGGGCTGTGGTCAGACTGAACCCTCCCTCCCCGTTGGAGAGGGTTTGGGGTCCAGTCGTCATAGTGTCCCCCCGGAGGAGGACCAGCACCACCGTCCGCTGCGTGGTTCCTGCGGACTCCCGCCGCTGGAAGTATAGGATTATCGATGTCTTGTGTCTCCATGGAAGCTATACATTGCGCATTATTAAAGACTGTCGGGCGCAGCTCCTCACAGCCCTACTCTGGCCGTTTCAGGCTTATTGCCTTCGTCCGCCCTTGCTGCACACCTTCAGGTGGTATACGGTGCGGAGCCAGGCACGAGCAACGCCTGTGGTTTTTGTTCGGAGTGACCTTCTCCTAGATGGGTGGCCTACCATGGCAGAGCCCTATCTGCTCACTATTTACCCATAGCTGGGACAGTGGTTGATAGGTGCCAGGGCGTGTCCGCATGCTGGCGGGCCTGCACACCGTGTCACTGGGGCCCACTGCTGCTCCGAGATCTCCACCAGTTTAGCCTGGAACCGCAAGGTACCAGTTACCGTGTGTGGCCACGAGGAGGCACTGTAGGAGTCTTGGCGGTAGAGAGGCTGTGTATCAGCAGGAGGAGACTTACGCACTCGGCTCCTCTTTTCACCCCCTACAAAGAGGGCTAGCCGACGGCAGTAGCTGAAAGCAGAGAGTAGCAAGCAGGGGCAGCATACAGCATACACTAACTACAAGCACTACTACTCCAGTACTACTGCACTGACGCATCATACACGCCCTGTGCAAGCACTCACACCTGCCTCTGTGGAAAGAGAGGCCGTTTCTCAATTCCTAGCATATTTGACAATATTCCAACTCTCTACACTGGGGTGTGCGCTGTGCGGGGTAGGCAGCATAAACAAGTGGGACACCTCCAGACTGGATAAACTGATCAGGCGGGCTCTGTGGTCAGCATGAAGCTGGACCAACTGGTGACGGTGGCAGAGAGGAGGACACTGGACAAACTGCTGGACATTATTGATAATGCCAGCCACCCCTTGCACACCGTCATCAGCAACCAGAGGAGCCTGTTCAGTGGAAGGCTGCTCCTTCCCAAGGTTAGGACCAACAGACTTAAGAACTCCTTTGTCCCTCATGCCATCACACTATACAACTCCTCACTCGGAGGGAAGTAGGAGGAAATAGAATAGAAGTAATAGAGTAAAGAGGAGAGATATAAACTATTACAACGCTTAATTTGAACTGCTAATTTATTTAATTTAACTGTCAGCCAACCCTTGCTCACCGTCATTTCATTTTATTTATCCACTATATGATATGATATTTATCCACAATGCCGTATGTGTATGTATGTATATATGTGTATGTATATGATATATATATATGTATATATATATGTGTATATGTATATGTGTGTGTATGTGTATATGTATATATATATGTTTATTTATGTTTACATTATTTATTTATTAATATATATTAATTTATTTATATTTGTATTTATCCTATACAGTTCTCTACATTTATCTTATTTTATTTTACTTGAATCCTGTTTTACTTCTATTATTATCTCTACTTTCTATATTAGCTGAGTTTATTGTTTACTGTATATTGTTTTTGTTTACTTTTTATAGTTAGTTAGTTAGTTAGTTAAGAGTTTATTGTTTATCTTATCTTATTATTATTATTATAATTATTATTTACTGTTTACTTTTTGTTTTACTTTTTATAGTTATCTAAGAGTTTATTGTTTATCTTATAATTTAATATTGTGTTGTGTTTCTTTCTGTAAACTACTGGACAATCAATTTCCTTGAGGGAGTCATCCCAAAAGGATCAATAAAGCCTAATCTAATCTAATCTAATCTATTAGAAGTAAAATTATTACAATTATACGCTGTAGCACACATTGATTAGCTATTAATCATAGAAATACTATTAAATAATACATATATATTCAAATTACACATTTGACAATGACATTGATTTGTCCGTCGTTTGAGATTAGGTATCTTGGATGTTCCTTTATACTGCTAACTATAAGAGGTTTGAGTCATGCCAGGCTTCACCACTGTGCTTCCTGTGGCTGCATGACAACCATGTGACAACCACTCCAAAGGGAAAAGAATGATTCATGACAAAACAGCCAGAAATGGTGGATCTTATTACACCACCTAACCCTCTTTATCTAGTTCTCAATTAACATTTACCTTTCTCAATATGGTCATTATGGTTTGGATTTATTTGAATGAGCTTTGTATTTGTTGATCATTGAAGTTGTAATTCCAAACAGAGTATTTTTTTAGAAATCTAATGCAATGGTATTTCGGACAGAGGAACTGAATCGTACGTCCTTCCTCATTGCTGCTGTAGTTTGCTGCCATCTTGTGGTGATAGGTCGCATCACTGATGAAGGGAAATGAACGAAAGATTTGTAAATAGCTAATAGATTATCGAACTTTTATTTTTATTTAATTTTTGCCAATCCTGTATGTTATAAATTAATTATTCACTTAGTAATTTGAGCGTGTGAGATGGAGGGTAACATATACATCTTACGTAACACAACCTATGTGCCACCAGATGGCAGACGTTCCAAGACAAAAGGATTAAATTATATGAGTCAA
>NC_082383.1:8284883-8297383 GCF_031168955.1 Gadus macrocephalus | reverse complement strand
AGCGTGAGCCCTACGTCATGCTGGGAGCCCATCATCGTTAAGTCAACGATGATGATCGAATAGACCAGGTCACAGAGCAGAGGGGAAATTAAGTTTGGTGAAATGGTCAGATTTGCATTTTTCGATGACAAATAGAGGATGAATAGCCCTGTCATATGGAGGGATAGAGCAAAAAAGAGGAAGAGAGAATGAGAGAGTGATCACTCACCCTTCCCCCTGGTGCCCTTAAAAACAAACAATCATATACTCGCCCACATGCATTTGATTGATGTATTGGAGCATGAAAAAGAGAGAGAGAGGAGGTGGAGTCAGCCAGTAGCAAGCGTTGCATTTGTATTAGTGTATGTGGACCTTAAGAGATGAGCCACCTCTGTTGCATCATCTCCGGTCAGGTGGACAAAACAGATAAGCACAGATTTCTAAAGATGGTTGTTGCGCAAACGGCAGCTTCAATGTAAATATCAATTTACACCGGAGGAAATTAAACATAAAAACATGACAGCCGTCGACGGGACTTGATACAGTAGCATTAAAAAATATAATAAAAATAAAATATCTTTCTGTTGGAAAAACAACCGAAGAGCATGCGCAATGCTTTTTAATAGTTTTGTTCTGTTTTTCTTCATCAGAATTCTGTAACATATTCTTTTCTTTTTTGTTTTATTTACGAGTCAGTTTTACAGATATGCCGAGAAGACATCTAAAGATAGGTCACTGACATGCATGTTTTTCATGCTGGAAAGAATAACGATCACAACCATTAGGAACATTTCACAGTGTAGACATCCCGAACTAACAAAAACCAAAAAAATCAAATAAAAATAACGAAACAAAATGAAGAGGACATACAACCACAAATGAGAAACAAATGGAATTCAACCATGAGAAATGTCAAGAGGTTCGGTGCACGGAGAGGCAGGATTCATTTCTGTATTGTTAGGAGCAGGACAGGACAGGACGGGGGGGTCGAGGGGTCGGGGTTTCAGGGTCAAAGGTCAGGATTGCGGGCCGCTCCATTGGCTGTCCATGGGCCGCCGCAGAAGCTCCTCAACGTGCCTCGCCACATCCATGGTGTCGTCCAGGTCGAACTCTCCCTCGCCGTCCAGCATGGAGTCACTCCTGAGGGGGCGGGGCAGCACAACAGAGAGGCTACAGCACATAATGTGGTACCATAGAGGACGGTGGACACACACACCCACACACAGACACACACACACCAAAACTGTGCCAACGCAAGCACACTAACACACACATACATGTGCACGCACGCACAGACAATGACACAAACACACACACACACACAGAAACACACACACACCACGCCTGCAGTAATGCACTCATACATGTGCACACACGCACGCATGGACACAGGCACACACACACACACACACACACACACACACACACACACACACACACACACACACTGTCGACATGCATCCGCCCACCCCCCCCTCCCCTCCTCCATGTTGTTGTGATGTCACACGTGTGCACATGGCAGTATAGTATCCTTACACAGAGACAGGAGCCGACAACGGATGTGGCAAAACAAAAACAGCAAAGTAGTTTTCAAGTCTTAAACAATTCAAAAACACAACACCTCTCGTCCCCCTGCCTTTCCTTCTAGATCCTGCTGTACATCAAGCACAGAGGAACGAGCGGAGGCTAAGCGTGAGCCCTACGTCATGCTGGGAGCCCATCATCGTTAAGTCAACGACAACAACAACAATCCTTTTGTCTTAGAACGTCTGCCATCTGGTGGCACATAGGTTGTGTTACGTAAGATGTATATGTTACCCTCCATCTCACACGCTCAAATCACACACACACACACACACACACACACACACACACACACACACACACACACACACACACACACACACACACACACACACACACACACACACACACACACACACACACACACACACACACGTACACAAACACACCTAACACACGCACGGATACAGGCTCACACACACGCGCACACACACACACCACGCCTGCAGTAATACACTCATACATGTGCACACACGCACGCACGGTCGCAGGTACAGACACACATACACACACACACACACACAGGTGGTCCTCACATGGGTGGGTATATGGCGTAGCTATGTGGGTGACTGAGGGGGGCAGGGGAGGCACCGTGGTCCATGTAGGTGGGATTGCCGCTCGCCGCGTCGTGATTGGCTGTGGCAAACCTGCAAAATTTCAAAGAATCACACACACACACACACACACACACACACAAATACACACACACATACCCATGTTACACACACACACAGACACACACATACCTATGTTACACACATACACACAGACAATAAAATATCTATCTCTATATATCCATCTTCCACAGTTGCCTAAGCAACCTCTCTCTGTGAGCGCGCGGCTCCGTCCACAGCGCCCTCGTGACCGCCCCCCCGGTGCCAGGGGGTGAACGTACAGCTCGCTGGTCGCCATGGGCGGCCGGGCCGCGCCGGCCAGCTAACGAGTGCTAACTCCGGTGATGAGAGGAAGGAAAGCCCACTCAGGAAAACCGCGGCGTCGCTAATTGTTTTGGCTCCGTCGTCGAACTGCGCCGACGGCGGCGTCTGGCTTAATGTATCATCTGAATTCAGGAGCCGTCGTCCAGCGATTAAGTGTTATCGTTGAGGCAGCGCGGTGATTAAAATAATAGAGATATAACAAGGAGGATGGAGGTGGGAGGACAGTAGATGGATCAAAAGAAAGGAGAGTGCGGGGGGAGAGAGTACTTACTCAGGCACCACTTGTTTGATCTGTGGCTTGACGTAGCCGTCGACTGCTTTGGCTGTACCGGGAGACACACGCAGGCACACGCACACACGCACGCAGGCACACACACACACACACACACACACACACACACACACACACACACACACACACACACACACACACACACACACACACACACACACCAACAATGAGTGAAACTTTGCTGTCAACTCAGATGTCGTGATAGCCACACAAACGAAAAAATAAACAAAAAAATAGCAATCACCAGCGAAGAAGGTGATTGGTTAAACTCAAGGAGCACGATGTCCGTCACATGTTCAAAACCAATAGGCTGAGAGAGGGGACTCACAGAGGGGTGGGGTGTAGTACTTGGCGAAGACGTCGTCCTTGGGCCGGTCGGGGTAAAGGAACAGCAGGTGGTTGAGGTCGCTGATGCGATCGGCCAGGGAGCGGATGGAGAAGTCTTTGGTTGTGTAGGGCATGAGGTTCCACACCATCCTCTCACCTGTTGGACACACAGCATGCACACACACATACACAAACACACATGGTGACACACACAAACAAACACACACACAGACACATACAGGGACACACAAACACACACACAGACACATACAGGGACACACACACACACACACACAGTCAATCCAAGAGATCCATCCATGTGCTCAAGCCAGGGAGGTGAAGAGGTTCATAATGTGCCCAGGGCCGGCTGTACGGTGTGTGCGTCAGGTTACCTAGCTTGAGGGGACTCAGTGCGTATAAATGTATGTGTGTTTGCCCGTAAGAGAAAAAAAAGGAGAGAAAGAGATAAAGGGAGTGCAATAGAGAGAGGGAGTGTGTGTGTGTGTATGTGTACGTACCTGCTTTGTTGGGGTTCTCTGCCACCCAGGCGATGGTGATGCCGCCTATCTCTGAGTCACTGAAGCGCAGCAGGAAGGTACCGTTGGGCTTGGAGAGCAGCATGTCCTGCGCCTGCTGCTTGTTCACAAAGCCTAGGATGGCTCTGCAGGAGGGAGGGAGAGAGGGAGTGAGGCAGGGCAGGAGAGAGAGAGAGAGAGAGAGAGAGAGAGAGAGAGAGAGAGAGAGAGAGAGAGAGAGAGAGAGAGAGAGAGAGAGAAGAGAGAGAAAGAAAGAAAGAGAGGAGAGAGAGAGAGAAAGAAAGAAAGAGAGGAGAGAAAGAGAGGAGAGAGGAGAGAGGAGAGAGAGAGAGAGAGAGAGAGAGAGAGAGAGAGAGAGAGAGAGAGAGAGAGAGAGAGAGAGAGAGAGAGAGAGAGAGAGAGAGAAAGAGAGAGAGGAGAGAGAGAGAGAGAGCTCTCAACGCCGACTATTGACTTGGAGGGTATTATGGTTGCCTTAGGAAAAGGCCATTATGGTCATTAAGGTCATTATGTGCGAAATGAATGAAATTTGATTGAAGACAACCACTTTCAATCAAAGCAGGAACAACCATGTTTTCTCTTACCCATCATTCCAGTGTGGTTTGAGGTGTTTTTTCGTGAGCTCCATGACTCCGTCAAACCACTGCCAGAACGTAAAGTTCCTGTTCGGCAGGCTCTCCTGTTGAAAACACAACATTTGATAGTTAGGTTGGCACCTATAGCCTCCCCCCGGCCCCCCCCATTTCTTCAATAATGTACCATTTGCAGCATCCACTCCACAACAAGGGGCAATACAAATATGGATGTGCATGTGTGTACATATAATGTGTGTTTATGTGTGTGTGTGTGTGTGTTTGTGTGTGTCGATTCTTTATTAAGAGAGAGGTTTCTCTTTATGAAACACAATGGTGACCTACGTCGGGAGAGAGCGAGGGGAAAGGGTATTAACAGAGGGACAGAGAAAGAGAGAGACATAATTGTGTGTTCTTGCACATGTGAGTGTATGTGTGCGCATGTGCATGCGTGTGTGTGAGCACGTGTGCGTGTGTGAACTGTTGCGCATATGTCCATGTGCATGAGTCAGTATACCAACGGAAATGTGATGTTCCTGTAATCCAATGAGACGGATACTGTGTGTGTGTGTGTGTCTGTGTGAGTGTGTGTGTGTGTAAAACAGCAGTGTGTTTTTATGCCTTCGCCAGCTGCTTTATGCCCGCGGCTGAATTAGGCTTTCAGCACCTGGACAAACACGGCCTTAAAGCCTTTTAGAACCCGGCCTAACCTTCAAGTGGACATGCACTTCATATGCAACATATAGATTTGCGACACGATAAGTCCACAAGGAACTGAAATGAATGGTCTGTTGTTTGTGCTTGATGGTAAAAAAAAGAAAAAGATGGGCGCAATCTCTGAGCAATCTACAGCCAATGTTCCTTTCTGTAAGTAGAGGGGTCGTGTGTGGTATGTTTGTGCGCTCTTGCTGGAAGTCAAGAGATTCTAGGGAGGTTTTGCATGCTCATGATGACGGTGTTTATCGGGCGCACAATATGTACTCGACGGATTGACGCACGCAGCTGAAGCAGCCGGGCACTACGGCTGATCGAAACCATACACCCGTACTATCTCGCACTGCGCTATCCTTGCTCCTCGGACAACACACCACAACACAGGGAGTGAGAGACTACAGAAGATTTGGGGATTTTGGGGAGGTTTGATACAGACCCTGTTGAATTGCGACCAGGTCATGGTCATGTTCCGGCAGTCAGACTCCGGGTTGCTGGAGAAGGCCTTGGTGGCCAGGAACATCAGGTTCTCATCAGACAGGCCGCGCTTGCTCTGCACCTCCGCCTTGTACTTCATATTAAGGGCCTCGCAGAGCTGGGGCCACAGCACCTTGTCTGGCACCAGGAAGGGGACCCGGCCCTGTTTGCAAAGTTAAATGGTAAATGGATGCATTTATATTGCGCTTTCCTAACCAGTGGCCACTCAAAGCGCTTCACAATATTGGCCTAACATTCACAGATTCATGCACACATTCACACAAGGACGGCGGTGACAACCATGCGAGGCGACAGCCATGCAAGGTGACAGCCAGCTCGTCGGGAGCTGTGAGGGTTGTCTATCTCAGTGACGCCTCAACACTCCGCTAGGAGGAGCCGGGGATCGAACTAGAAACCTTCAAGGTACCAGCCAGTCCGTTCTACCTGCTGAGCTTTATGCCGGCCATAAGTACACAAATACAAAGTCTAATAAAAACAAAGTCAAATAGAGAGCATTTATTGGAAAGTCTGAATGGGTAATATTACTATGAAGTGATTCTGGAACTCTTCAGAGTATCTGCACATGGGCAGAATGTGCTTGTGTATGTGTTTGCACGCACCCGTACAAACACGGAACGAGAGAGGATTGACAGACAGAGAGGGACGAAGACAGACAGAGAGTCAGAGAGCGAGAGAGAGAGAGCGAGAGAGGCATGCATGTACATAGAAGAAGAGAAAACATTTCTCACCGGTTCGGCAAAAGCATTATCCCACAGCACTGTTGCTGTGGCATTGTTGTCCTGGCTGCCGTGTACGATCACCACTACTGGAAGAGATAATGTCTGTACGAGGAGAGAGGGGAAATCCTTTGTTGACACAGTACACCAACAATTTGTTAAACGTTTACATACTAGGCTTTAATCCCAGGAAACAGGATTCCCAGCAATACACTTTAAAAACATTTCCGGTTTCCCGAGAAAAATAGGAAAGGGCATTTCTTATTTTTTTACAAATTGGAATTGGCCTGTATTTAGAGAATATGTAGATCCCATGTTAAGCTCTTAAAACATATGCGACTGTTGTGTGCGTGCGTTGTTGGAGCACACACATATAATACACAAAAACAGTCAGGTTGGGAACTCAAAAGGTTTAGGCATATTTCTCCTTGCATTGCAAGTTGCTTGAAATATGACCAATGTGTAAATACTGTAGCTGAAGTTATACATAAAAAATTTGCAGGATTCCTTGGATTGTGTGGTCTCCCAAGGAAAAAAATCGTCGTGAAAAATATAAATCCCTGTGCACATACAATGCCTTTTGCGTTTACGTAGAAAATGTAAAATGCAGATCAGAAATTGATCAGTGCCAACCTTCGTGCAAGCAAAGCACTCTGTGCACACATATGTACATTCAAGTCATATATATAGGTAACTGAACAGTGAGACTCAAGGCTATGCAACTATTTACTACTATAGCTGACAGAGCGTGTGCACGGTAAGACGTAGGCGGACTCAGCCTTTGAGAGAGAAGGAATGCCTCTCTTTGGCATTCACCTTCCTTTACCTTGACTTGAAACACAAGCTCGTTCCCCGCCACGCTGAACTGGGACTCAAACAGGATGGTGAACTTCTCCTCTGTGACGGACTCGGCCCCTCGCCGGTCCGACCGCTTGATCCTCTTTAAAGACTAGAAAACAAACAAACAAACAAACGCAACGTGTCCTTTTGTTAACAAGGCCCTCGCCTTCCAGAGGCGGGATGCAGGTGGGAATCACCTGTCGGTCCTCCAGCGTCAGGAGAGTGAGGCATGTGAGGTGACCGTCGGCATAACGGTTTGGAGTAACACCTTCCTTGGCAACACTGCCTTGGTACATATCGGTACTTGGCCATTTGGCTAGGGGTCAGGGGGCTTGGCTGTAGAGTTACTGTCATGGCTTTCCTCCTGTGGGCCACTTCCTTCCCTGGCTCATCTGGCCTCCACTGTAAACCTCCTTCCTGGCTACTTGGCAGCAGGGTTGGTGTGAAGAACACTGACACCGTATCTTTCAGATCCACTAATGTACCTTTCAAATCAGGAGGAGCATATGGGAAATACAAGACGATGCTATATCCACCACCACAGCGTCGGTGCATGTGGTGTTGGATGTATGTGGTGTCGGCCTGCGCCTCGGGGCCATTATTCAGTTTGCCGACACGCAACTCATTTATAGATCGATAGATACAACGTTATTAATCCCCCGCAGGAGAAATGTGTTTGCCGCGACAGCCCAGCAACCCATCTCGCGCGGGCTTTCTTGCCTTATGTTTATCTCGTCGACAAGCCAGCTTCCAGGTTGTAGCAGCAGCAGCAGCAGCAGTAGCAGTAGTAGAGGGAGGCCTGTGTTTGAAGGCTATCAATGCTCACCATATTTCTGAAGTGGGCACTGAGTGTTCCTGTGGTCTGGTGGTACTCCATCACACAGTTGTTGTTGAGGATCTCCCCGCTGCTGTCGCTGAAGGACGAAAAAGGGACACTTTTATTTTTCACCATACATTTGGTTGCGTTGTCGTTGCTTCAAACAAATCAACCAAAAGTGCTCAACATCCAGTTGTTTGCCTGTTCATATTTCGAAAAATCGTCAGTGAAAGCGTTAAAAATAAAAACAGGGTGGATTCCCATTGCCGGCGTTTGCTCCCGTTCAAACCACCACCGCAGCACCACGAGCAGTTCAAGGATGAGGGAACGAGGGAAAGGAAAATAACGAAAGTAGTACTAAATATTCTCTGAGTGTTGGCTTTACAGATGGCCGTTTGGCAAACTAGCCGCCGGGAGAGTAATGGCTGCTGGCTTGGATTCTGCCAGACAGGAGGAATGTTGGACGGGGCCGGGGAGGAGTCCAAATGGGGATTCTCTCTGCACTCCACAGATTCCTCTATGGCGCGCCTCAAGTTCCAGCCGTGTCTGAGCGGGACCCGAGGGCCACACAGTAGTCCAGGGTTCATCAAGAGAGCTGCCCCTGTGTTATAATATAGTTCATTCTGCTTGTGCTGTCATTCACCAACAGGAAAAAAAAAAAGAAAATTTATCCTTATGCTCATCTTCATCTTCAAACCGCTTATCTGGGGTCGGGGTCAATTTATCCATGACAGTAAATCATAACAATGATATGGCGTAGAGGGTAAGCTGTACGACTCCAAGGAACCGGTTCGATCCCCAATGACGTGCATGATTCACTTCAAGTTGCTTTGGATAGAAGGGTCAACAAAATGACTCAATAGTAGTAAATGCCAACAACAATGTGCCATACTTACTTCCTTGTGCTTTCATTCTTCAGCAGGGCCTTGGCTTGCTGTTCACTGATGATGGTTGCCTTGACCTGTGGGGGGTTCATGTGCACGTTCAACTTGCCTCCCACCAGGAGACGCACGGTGGCCACAAATTTGGTCTGAGTCTTCAGCACCTGTGGAGGCTGCTTCTCAATGATGAATGTACTGGTAGGAGGGAGAGAGGGAGGAAGAGGGGGAACAGAGTGTTCAGCCCAGGTCGAGACATGGTGGGGACGTCAACAAAGCCTGGCATGAGTCATAAATATTCAGGTTTGTTTTTCTGAAGAAACTCCAGAACTCAATATAATTTATTGTATGTACTAGAGACAACAGATTTGGCTTCATCGTCTGTTAGATTATATCATTGATTAACTGCCCTCTAGTCGTGAAAAAAATATTACTTCCCCTTTTTAATTAAGAAAAAGGTTTAAAAAGTTGTATACTTCATTCCAGTCCACAACATACTGAAAGGCCACTTTTTTTTTTTTTTTTTCCAAATCCCATACCATGCACTGTTCTCGAGAACATTCCCATCCTCTGTAGAGGAGAGTCCTAAACCTCTCTACTCTGTAGAGAGGTTCCTAAAAAATCGATTGTATTTTCTTTGTCACTTCCTATCCTTGCCGTTGAGGATCTTGGTGAGGAATTTATTGATTTTATTGTGAGTAGTGGTAAAATAAAAAAGTGTTGATATGAGGTCCCGTAAAATACTCATTGAGTCATCCGTAATTCCAGTAATATGTGTTTGGCTTTTAACCGGAATCAGAAGCAAATTTTATTGGATTGATTACGTATTTCTTTGCATTGTGAATGGCCATTGATTGTTTTTTGCGGTAATGATTAGGCTATTAGCATGGCTTTACAAACCAACTAATCGCACACTATAATGGTCCTTTACCGCAATAATGATCACTTAACACTTATCGATGATCTGTGCTCCAAAGTCGTACACTGTTGTTTGTCTTACACTGTTGTTTTTCTTTTTCTATGCAACTCATGTTTCAAATACCCTTGTGGACGGCTGCACACAAACACACACAGAAAAACCAAAACAAACATAAGAGGGTATTACAAACAGGGCAATGATCAGCTCTCAAGGATATTAAGAATTCCGGGATGTTCAACAACAGTCATGATTGGGCTTCCCGAGAGCTCTATGAGTGCTACACTGGATTCAGTGTGGAGTGAGCAAAATTTGTTTTCGTCTGTTCAGAAATGAGATTTGAGGGGAACTACGTCTTGGAGTTTTTGTGGTATATGCATTAAAAAAAAACTTAGTTAGAACATTGCTATCCATAACAACAGTCTCAAAGTCTTAAGAGAGTTGAGATTCATGAAACCTAAAGATAAACTTCAAACTTTCTCTTGAAGTGATAGAACCACAGAACATTTTTATTGAAGGTCCCATGGCATGAAAATTGTCCCCGTATGATGTCATACAGGGACATGTTACCTCCCCTTTCTCTGCTTTGCCCACCCAGAGAATTTGGCCCGCCAATGAGACAATGAGCTACGACCGTGCGAGCGCCACATGTGTGTGTGTGCGTGTGTGTTTGAATACTAGGGATGGGCAAAAGGATTCTTTTCCGGGAATCAGTTCTTTCAGTTTAGTTCACTATAACGATTCGTTTGTTTGATTCGTTCGTTTTGATTCGTTCGTTAAGTCCGATTACGTCATCTGGAGCTGCAGGGGACCTATGAACGGCTACGGTTTGTGGACTACAGCTCTGCGTTTAATACCATCGTCTCCAGCAGACTGTTCTCCAAGATGTCCTACCTGGGTATACCACTCAACCTCTGCCTTTGGATTAAGGACTTCCTGACCAACAGGCCACAGGCGGTCAGAATGGGCCCGCACCTTTCGGCCACTCTGACACTCAGCACAGGGGCCCCACAGGGTTGTGTACTGAGCCCTTAACTCTACTCTTTGTACACAAATGACTGTGCTCCATCTCACACTACCAACACCATAGTGAAATTCGCCGATGACACAACTGTGGTGGGACTGATCACGAAAGGTGATGAGTCCGGTTACAGAGAGGAGGTTCAAAGGCTGACAGAGTGGTGCTCAGTGAACAACCTGAGCCTCAACATCAAAAAAACTAAAGAACTAATCATTGATTAGAGGAAGAAGCAGGACACACACACACACCACTACACATCAACGGGGAGACGGTGGAGAGAGTGTCCAGCTTCAGATTCTTGGGCGTACACATCTCAGAGAACTTATCATGGACAATAAACACCACAGCAATAGTAAAGAAAGCACAGCAGCAGTCACCATACTCAACACTGACCGGAAAATGAATCCACTAGTTCTGACAGTATTAACCAGTGACATCCACACCTAATGCAATGCCCAGCACTTTACATATTTGCAATACTATTTTAAGGCATACTATTTTTAGGCATACGATGGCACTAAGTTAACCGTATAGTGTTTGACGACATGAATGTAGTGAGTGAACGAAATGTTGAATGTATTTCTTTTTAATTTATTTACTATTTATTATGTTACTTTTATTTTTTTAAATGAGACCAGTACGTGAGTGCACTGAATTTCGATGTACTGCTGTGCAATGACAAATAAATATATCTTATCTTATTTGACAGGGAATCTCACAGGTGTCTCCCGCTGTGTGCACCTCGCCATTGCGATACTTCCATTGTAAACCCGATCGCATGGTACCGTGGCCAGAAGCTGCTCAGGGCCACACACCCACCCTCCAAATTGACCCGCCTCTAAAAAAACGGCACGTTTGTGGAAAGCTTATTGTGGGACTCGTAGTGGCTGTAATTCTGCACCAAGGCTGAATTTCCTGAACGTTCGAAGTACTGTATTAGGGGCCCACTAACAGCTATATAAAAGCATGCATAAAGTACTATGCCATGGGATCATTAACTATTTTTTTTACATTTTTACAGATAATGAAGGTGAGCATTAAGCATCAGATAATTATGTTCCATGAGATCTATTGCAATCTCGTGTAATTTCATTCAAACGATTCCCTTCTACACCCTGAATTAAGGGTGGAGTCTATTCACCCTCGTGGCAACAAGCGGCAGACCAATCACCGTACATTGTGTGCACACTGCACACTGCACAAAACAAGGGGATGCTGCTCAGCTGACATTGAGTTTAAACCGTTTGACAGTTTCCTGCCAACACATATGGTCGGTTTGTTTGGTGGATACATCATTCTGTGACATATTTTACGTTTTAAGCTCTGGCTGACCATCCTTTTGCACAAATTGACCAACACTTGGCAACTGTCCTGCATTCATTATGCCATTTGCGGTCACGGCAAATGGCAGAGATGGTCTTTTAATCGAACCCCAGCATCTGCAGCTCCTACACACACTTCTGGCTCTTTCTTCTCACTAGAATCAACCTCTCTCTGGGCCTCTCCCTCTCCCATCGGAGCAGTGGTCTGCTCTGATGGTAAAGACTCTTAGGGCCCTATTTTTAACAGTCTGAATCGCAAGTGAGAAGCGCGAAACGCAAGTAGCTCTGTGGGCGGATCTCTGGCACTGTGGGTATTATACCAGCGGATAAATGACGCTTGCGCCCGACGCAAATCTAAAATGGGTTGGTCTGAAACCCGTAGGTGTGGCCAAATAATAGTCCTTATTCACACATGCAATAACGTTTTCCACTACAACTTCAGAAACTGAGTCGTCATGTAAATTTCGGCAAAGAGAACTTAAAACATAAATGATATCGTCTCTTGCCAGTATTGTATACATTATCATCATCGACTTGTGTTCGTAATATGCAT
>NC_082383.1:8262383-8282383 GCF_031168955.1 Gadus macrocephalus | reverse complement strand
AGCATTCGCTTCATTCCTATTTTTATATGATTTTGAATGCATGATGCATAACCTTTACAATTAAAAAATAGACAATATAACTGGGTAACAGCCCCCGTGAGCAGGATGAATCAAAACGAATGAAAAGAGCAACAGCAACATCGACGAAGAGGAACAAATAAGCTACACCAGCCTTTTGACAAACAACTTGACGCTGCAATATCGTTCGTTATCGTTCACATAAAGTTAAGCATGTGAAAGAAACGGATACCCCTCTATCGAAAGTGTCTCTCGCCTCTAGACCCCGGCTGAGCCAAAGTCTCTCTCTGTGCCAGTAACATTCCGTTCCGGGCGCTCCGTCGGCCCGACGACAACGCCTGGAACGAGGCGAGACCGATGTCGTGTCATGTCACGTCGCGTGGTGCTTCCCCCCTACCAGTCTGTACTTCTGTAGTGTGTTGGCCTCCCTCGTCAGCCACGCCTCCACGGTCGCCCTCTTGCTGAGCAATGCCGGCTCCCGCAGCTGTCTGTCCGCAGGGGGCAGCGAGGCCAGGCTGCTCAGCTGGGCTGGAGGGTTGGTGGGGGTGGTGTGGAAGAAGGGTAGAGGTGGGGGTTGGATTGAGGGAGAAGGGAAGGGGACGGGGGGGGGGGGGGTGGCAGAGGCAGAGGTAAGCAGGGGTCGGGTTGTGTTTGTGTGTGTGTGTGAGACGTGTGATGCATACACAAAATGTGTGAATTCCCACGTGAAAATTGATTTAAATACAAAGACAGAAACGCACGCACGCACGCACGCACGCACGCACGCACGCACGCACGCACGCACGCACGCACGCACGCACGCACGCACACGCACACGCACACGCACACGCACACGCACACGCACACACACACACACACACACACACACACACACACACACACACACACACACACACACAGTAGAGCAATGATTAACCCAGCGACAGCAGCACTATCTCTGGCATTATACAACAGTCCCATAGATCCAGGTGATGGATCTTCCCCCGCCAGGGACCATAAAGCTCAGGGCTGCCAGGGGGGGGGGGGGGGGGGGACATGGGAAATGTCTTATTCTGTAGCTTTGTACCAACAAGCAAAAATAGCCTCCCCACCACCACTTCAGCAGTTTTAACCCTGTTTTAGACAAAAAGTGGTTCCTTTGAAATCTCTTCAACTATGGGATAGCTATGAACAGTCCCCTTACCGCCATCGTTTACGGTCTAAATCCTCATGATTTTAGGGGCTGAAAGTATACGACCGCAAAGGAGGCATTTCAATATGTTGAGGCCCAGTTTCACTTTCAGTTTCACTTTCATTAGATGTACGCCCAATGGCTGCCGAGCTCACCCTGGATGCGGAGGCTCTCCTGGTACTGGATGATGAAGTACTCCTGGTTGTGCTGGAGCTTGCGCAGGTCGTTCTCTGTGTCCTGCGTGAGAAGGCGCAGCTCCTCGAACGCCTGGTTGATCTGCTGGTACTTGTGGGACATGCTGTCCATCATGCTGCCCACCGGAGAGCTGGACTGCAACAGACATGTTCACAACAAACAATATCAGCAATAAATAAACAACAATAATTAAAATAAAATAAATACCCTCCACAAGAATGAGCTAAATAAGCAAATAAAAGGAAGCGGGATTCATATGTGTTGAGAGTTGTTGACGCCTGGCCAATAATTATGACATTGCTAAGTAATAAAAAAAAAGAGGAAAAGAAAGTACGCCAAAAAGACGGAAATGAAATACAAGGGGTAGGGGGTCTGACCGCTGACTGACTCAGGAACCCTCCCAGCTTGGGGCCTCAGGCAGATAAACACCGGGAGCGACATCGACCGGCATATTATGTGGTCCAAGCGCTCGTAACTACGGTGGAATCAGTGAGGACCGCGCAGTGGGGAGTGGGAGAAATGTGTCTTCTCTCATCGCACCGCGGCCAGACGCCACGGTCAGTTAAATCCGTGGCACGCCGTGGGTATGGCGTTGTCTCAAGAAATTAACGCGAAAACAAAGCAAAACCCAACACACACACACACACGCGCAAGCCCCGAATGTGCATCGAAAGGGTTTTATAGTCTGGATGTGCTAGGATTGGAAATCAATTGAGCCCAGGAGTTATTGATGGTCAGTCGCTTCACGCACCGCTGCCGTTATGGTTTCATAACCGGCTTGCCTGTTGACGTAACATCTCTGCCCTCCTCCCTGGCTCGAGATAAACACACACACACATTCTCCATATTCGTGTAACCTTTGCAGGTAATCTTTGTGTATTCTCCACTTCAACATACTTGCGACGGGCGTATAGTCTGCTGCAGAACGTATATATGTGTCTTTGTGCATTAACGCAAATGTGTGTGTGTGTGTGTGTGTGTGTGTGTGTGTGTGTGTGTGTGTGTGTGTGTGTGTGTGTGTGTGTGTGTGTGTGTGTGTGTGTGTGTGTGTGTGTGTGTGTGTGTGTGTGTGTGCACGTGCGAGCGTGTGTGCGTGCGTGTTTCCACGAAGACCAATCCGGAGACACCACGCTGCACTCGCCGCCGCCGCCGCCGCCGCGGCGCTCGCCGCCGCCGCCGCCGCGGCGCTCGTCTTTGCGTTCGGCCGCCCACTCCAAAGACCTGGTGTGTGCCTTAATAGAGAAGGAGTGTGCGCTCCCTCCCCGGCTCTTCACTCACGTTGGTGGCCTCCCTGACGAGCCGCTGCTCCGTGTAGAGGATGTGTTTGATGCAGCGCACCAGCTCCAGCGGGCAGCGGTCATACGTGCTCTGAAAGGCAAGGAGCACATGAGCCCGCGTTAGCGCCCGTTAGCCGCTGACTGCGGGAGCGGGCCGGCGCACATGGCCCGCCAATTTAGCCACGCGTCAAGACCACTCCGGATCCCGACGCTTAACCCCCCATTAGGACATGAATAATGAGAGCCGTCTCTGGAGCACGAAGCATAACCCCCCCCCCCCCAACCCCCCCCTGCCAGCCAAGCGGGCGTGAGGCACGCACACGCATGCACACACACGCACTAGTGCGAGCACCCACCAGACACACGCACGCATGTAGACACATAGAGATGCACGTGCTGAACGCATACACATTCAGACAGACACACACACACACACACACACACACACACACACTTCACACTTCACACACACACACACACACACACACACACACACACACACACACACACACACACACATATTCTAACACACACACACTCTCTCCACTCAATGCCTCCCCCTCTAGCAGTGGCACACACACACACTTTTATATTTCAGTCCTCAAACTAATAATGCACTGTAGCAGCTCCCCTACAATCTTCTGCGACGCGTGGAGGGTGTCTAAATTCTTTGTGTTCTAGAAAATGCAAAGAAGCGTAGAGTAGAAGAGAGTGAGAGAGAGTGGGGGAGAGGAGAGAGAGAGAGAGAGAGAGAGAGAGAGAGAGAGAGAGAGAGAGAGAGAGAGAGAGAGAGAGAGAGAGAGAGAGAGAGAGAGAGAGAGAGAGAGAGAGAGAGAGAGAGAGAGAGAGAGAGAGAGAGAGACAGAGAGAGAGACAGAGAGAGCAAGAGAGAGAGAGAGAGAGAGAGAGAGAGAGAGAGAGAGAGAGAGAGAGAGAGAGAGAGACAGAGAGAGAGACAGAGAGAGCAAGAGAGAGAGAGACACACACAGGAAAAGGAGGGGACAGCGGGAGAGCTGAGGGAAGGTGCCACATCATAAACAGTAGTGTTGGCTGGTTACTAAGGCCATTGCTTTGGATTCCCCCTGCTTGTTTTTCTAACAGAGAGGACAAACTGTTCCCGGGAACGGTGCCTACCTTGAGCTGGCTGGCGTAGTGGCCCAGCTTGATCTTCAGCAGGAAGCCGTCCTCCCCCACCTGGTGCTCCGCCTTGTTCTGCAGCTCCTGGATCAGACCCTCCAGCATGCGTTTGGCTTTGAACTCCTCCTGGGGGTTCTCCAGGTCGATGGCATCCCTGGACCCACGCAAACACGTGCACACGCAGGCAAACACACAAACACACACACGCGAACGTGCACACACACAAGTGCACACACCCACACGCACAGGGGCACGCACAGACACAAACACACACGCACATCCCCCCCCCCATACACACACACATACATACACACACAGGCGTACACATAGACACACAAACACACGCGTACGAACACACAAACACACACGTACAAACACACAACTGTAATGTAGGCAAACTTATTCGCAAACCCCTGTCAAAAACCCCCATGCATCCACGTGCATTTTAGCATATGGGATATTCAGCTTTGAACAGTTCTACGTTCATATACAAATCTGCTCACTAGGGGTTGAAGTACTGAGAGTGAGTAAACAAATGGACATGGAGGAAGAGGAAAGAGGACCTTGTCCTGACAAACATGTTGCGTCAATACATACCGGCATAGCCAGATACAGTGCTATCGAGGTATGCACACAGACACACTTGAATACTTTCATACAAGTGCCATAGAGTATTCTGTCTGATACCACGCACAAAAAACTCACACACGCACGCACGCACGCACGCACACACACACACACACACACACACACACACACACACACACACACACACACACACACACACACACACACACACACACACACACACACACACACACACACACACACACACACACACGCACACGCACACGCACACGCACACAGGCTCCACAGGGCACCTTGACACATTGCAACTCACCAGAGCTGGCCCTCGATCCACTGGGAGAGGTAGTGGCGCACCTCGATGGGGAAGTGCTGCCCGTAGAGGGACTGCATCTGGTGCAGCGCGTCCCCCTGCAGCTGCTGGGCCTGGATCCAGACCGCCATGCTTCCACACCCTGGTGGGAGAGAGGGGAGAGGCAGTGGGTGAGGGGGGTGTCGTTGGAGAAGGGTGGGGTGGGGGGGGGGGGGGGGGGTGGAGTAGGTGGAGGTGGAGGTGGAGGTGAGATGGGGTTAGGGTTTGGTGTTGGAAAGGTAAGAGTGGTGAAGGAGGGGTTAGAGGTGGAGAGGCGGGGGGTGTTGGAGGTGGAGAGATGGAGGTGGAGCAGGGGTGGCTCGAGGTGGGGTCAGAGGGGTGGAGAGGCGGGTTGGAGGGGATGGGGTGGGCGGGGATGGAGGGGTAAGATAGACAGGAGCACATATGGGGTTAATAAGAAAAGCAGAGGGGATGGGAGAGGAACATGGGGGGTAAACAAGGCAGTGCAAGTGGTAAGAAACAACACCAATTAAAACATGGGAGACAGACAGGCAGATAGGCGGGCAGACACACAGGCAGCACACAGAGTGTTGCCAGCGCTCACAAATCAAATCTCAAGGTATCAATACGCAGTCCTCTAAGTAAGAGAGAGAGAAAGGGAGAGGGAAAAGGAGAGAGGTCAAGAGCAAAAGACAGAGACAGAGAGAAGAAGAGAGAGATTGAGAAAGAGAAAAACTGATGATGGATTGCACAGAATAAAAATAAACAAATCCATAAAAGTCACCATTCGTGAGTGACCAGCATTGAACAAAAAGACGTACGTACAGGACGCTGTGAAACTCCATATAATCCTACCCCCCCCCCCCCCCAAGGCTGGATGCAGCCCAGCCCTTACCCCTTTCAGTCCTTACAAAAAAATAAACAAACCTACACCGCTGGGCCAACAGCCTTACGATGATTGTGTGCGTTTGTGTGTGACCTTGACATAGAGAGGAATTGAACCTGCATTTGTTTCCAGTTGAGACACACACGAACGCACAGTCACGCGTCCACACAAAGGTGCAAATTATCAGGGAACAATGTGATTTGGAGTTGCCATTGTGGTACGCTAGATAAATGATTGTAAAAAGCAGAAAGCAAATGCTGCAAATATGCTTGTTAGAAAGTAGAAAGCTGTAAGAGCCGGCCGTATTGGAACTTTATCGCTACGCTAATGAGATGGTGTTGTGGGCCACGATATCCAGTCGGAGGGAAAGCACTGCCTCAATTTCATAATACTAGTGCTTTCTAACAGATGGAGCAACAATGCTGCAATGTTGTGCTCCTCCTGGACCCAACTTCAACTGAGGGTAAATATTAATTATGAAATTGATGGTCTATTGTTTTTGACATTACTCAACGCTATGATGCTCGACCATACTGCATGAATTAGCTAGCTAGTACTAAACTAGCCTAAAGATCCAGTGCATATTAGGGACAGGATAACATTTGAGAAATTAGCAGATGATCTGAGATATGAGCAGGATGGTAATAGGATGAAGGAGGGGGGGCAAATTACCAAATGTATATACCAGTCTATACTTGATGTAGTTGGTACTTTAACCAGAATAGTTGTATAGTTAAACTCCTTTCTACCTGCAGAGAACTGACCACTAATCGATCTGCTGTGATTATGTTCGAAGCAAGTTACAAGGGACCATGGTGGGTTTGGCTGCTATGCTGAAGTCTGACCTACTTGAAGGTGCCCAGCAGAACAGATACTGCGGTGGACTGCAGTCGGAGGCACCAGCCAAGGGGGTAAGATGCTGCCCAGCTTTAGAAGACAAGGTAATTACAAGGTAATGGCTAGTGTTGACACAGAGCCACCCCAGCTCCAAAATGGAGATCTGCTGGATAATATTGATACTTGATAGTATTTTGAAGAATTTTAGGGAGATGGAAGAACGACCAATTCATTTCACGTCTACATAATTTATCTTTGATAGAAACATTAAGGGGGACATATTATGCCACCAGGTGTGAGTGTGATTAGCCTTACCAGCCATTTCGAAAATCTGCCCCATATGACATCACTAGTGGGGCGTGTCCACCTAGATCTGTGCTGGACAGATCAGCCTACCAGCCTACCCAGTGGACTGAAGTAAACGTTGCTCATCTATCCAGCACAGATCTAGGTGGACACGCCCACTAGTGATGTGGGTGTGTAACTTTAACTGATCACTGTCTTGATTGTTTGTTTGTTTGTTTTATCTTGTTTTATTTATTTATTTATTTATTTATTTATTATTATTTATTTTTTTCCACAATGTCTTGTTTTTAAACGATATATGATAACTTTATGCTCTGTAAGGTGACCTTGGGTGCCTTGAAAGGCGCCTCTAAATTCAATGTATTATTATTATTATTATTATTATTATGTCATATGGGGCCGATTTTCGAAACGGCTTGAAAGGCTAATCACACTCACACCTGGTGGTATAATATGTCCCCTTTAAACAAACACGACAAACAGGAACTTTTTTACTTTCTGGTCGTATACATAGCACCCCAACTAAATTAAATGATCAGGCAAAGTCGAGAAGTAGAAAGTTCCTAAGATATAAAGAAGATGATGGTTCCAGCATACGGTGAATATTTCCACATTGTGTTGTCAGACTGCATGTCAGTATGGTGACTCAGGAGGGGAAAGCCGCATTAATCTATGTGCGATAAAAACAAGCAGTTTTCCAGTTTCGGTGACGACCCCTTTCTTCCACTTTTGCACATTGAGATGCGTTTCCATCACAACATCACAGCAAAGTACGCTTCCAGTCAGAGCTTCCAACTCTAGTCTCCGGCAGTATTCAAAGAAGAGAACCAACTTGGTCACAGTTAGACAAACTGGACATTCAATGTACTAATGCCTTTTTATGGGTTTATTTTTGTCTCTCCTCGACAGGCATGCATTAAGAGGGCTGCTTGGTGATGAAATGGATACACTAACTGCGGAAGGCCTAGGGAGATATACTCTTGTAATGGAGGACCAACCCAATCTCATCAATCAGACTTTCAGACTGCATGCAGTGGGTACACCAAAGTCCAATTTTGCGTGCAGTTGATACGGTAATCCTTCCCCTTAACTGCTGTGGAGAGCAGAAATGTCCAAACACCAGGCATTACTTTGAAAAGCCATGAGCAGAGCAGCAAACCGGAAAACAGCATACATTTTATTCTCAGTGGAAAATGCAATATTTTCATATACTTAAAGTTATAGTTATAATCTTTATTCAGTAATTGTATATGAATTTTAGATTGTTTGTTTTTACGAATAATTATTCTTTAAGGTCTGGCCAAAAAAAAAATATTAAATACGTTTTCTATCGTTGCTATGGTGGTTCATATGGAAGCTGCTATCGCTGAAAAACATACATGGTTTCTGACCTAAAGTTTACTCACAGTGGAAAATGCAATATTAAGATTGTTTCAGCATTCAAATGCATTGATTACTGTTCTAACGAGAATTATCTTCATTCAGCTTTTGTATAGGTTTAGTTAGTAAACATCGTTTTTCATGCTCATTTGAGGTTTTGAGGGAATAAAATTGGGGTAGACTACATTCTGTTATAACCCACTTACATATTCTACTTATTCTGAAATAACCCAAATTATGTTTTATTATCAATGATAACACAGTTATCGCATATATGTACTGGTTTACAACCTATGGGCATCATTTCATTTTCTGTAACATGCACACATATATTCTGTATTTAATATATGAACATGTTATTTGAACACAACATCCTGAACAACCCTTGAAATAATTGCTTCTTGGTTCCTGTGATAGGAGCGGGATGCTGTGATGATGAACATTCACAATATATACAATGTCAGCACAGTTCATGTTTCTTCCGAGTTTAGGAGTACTGCGTAAAGTGTTGTTTACACAAACCCAGATAGAGATCCATCACCAATAGTGCACCTTAGTCATTTACTAATTTAAAGAGAAATGATTTAGACGGCTTCACTACAAATAATGGCTCACTTGTTGCCATAACGACATCAATGTTCTACATTCTAAAAAATGGATAGAATTTGCTGGCTGCTTTTAACATTAATTTATCTGGTGTAACACTGGCAACTCCAGGGCACATCGTGCCCTGATTGGATGGTCAAGAGCCTAGTAAAATCAAGCGTCCCCATTGGCTAGAAATTAACAGTGCAAAGTCGCTGTGTACGTAGACTGTTCTGTACGTATAACTGGATGGGTAAGTGCATTGCTTCCAGATAACGGCTTTGTGTTTATTTAGATTGTTAGTTTTGTGTATAAGTGGATGCCTAGGTGCATGCTATCAGATAAAGGCTTACACATGCACATTCACATCCACTTATCATGTAAAAAATACTCTGCATACATATCGCCATAGACATTCAAATATACATTGATTAAGAGCCAAATCGGCCGCCGTACAGGATGAGTCAAATGGTTTGATGATGAGGGTCTGTGTGTGTGTGTGTGTGTGTGTGTGTGTGTGTGTGTGTGTGTGTGTGTGTGTGTGTGTGTGTGTGTGTGTGTGGGTGTGTGTGGGTGTGATGGGTGTGGTGTGGGGTTTGTGTGTTTGGTGGGTTGTGATGTGATTTGATGTGTGTGGGGGTGTGTGGGGGTGTGTTGGGTGGGGTGTGTGTGTGTGCTGTATATGTGTGTCTGCCTGCCTGTGGAACTAGAGGAAAATGTATCATATTTTTTCTCGGCGACTGGGCGTTCTGGAACTGTGTTTAATGGGCTGCGTCATCATCAGTGTTTTCTGCTTTATCAATGGTTGTTTTGCTGACAAAGATGGCCAAACCCATATTTCTCAACAACAACATCACTTGTTTTACTTCCTGGTTCTGCATTAAACAGCAGTTTAATATTTTATGCATACTCTGTTGTCCCCCGATAATCTCTCCCTCTTGCCGGCTCTCTCTAAGTGATTTTTTTGGTTCTCATCTGATGATAATGTGGATTACATATGCGTGTGTGCACATCATCAGAAAAGTATTCATGATATCAACAGAAACATGCCAAACACTAGCCCTCTCACAGGAAACTGTCTCTGTTTCTGATCAAGTTATCTTAATAGACCTGATTCGATTTGCATCAGAACCTTTATTTTGTAGGATAGGACATATTGATCTGTGTTAAAGGTTACATAGAGCATGAGGACTACCCGATGTTATGTTGCAGGTGTGATTTTACACGTTTTCTGATCTTATTAGCAATTAGTAATACTCCCAATACAAAATAATGATGTTCATAACAAAAATCAATATCCTAATAATAACAAATAATAATCATGATTCAAATTTTAAAAGTCAAGACAGTGAGAACAGTAGGCCCAAGCTACTTCCTAACCGAAAGTAAAACGCTCTCAAATTTGTGGTTGTGGATACGATCTTTATCTGTCAGCATTTTCCTCCAGTTGAGCTGGAAACTAAGAGTCTGTGAGTAATAGATGGGAACTGCTAGCCTGTAGGCAGGGACTTGAAACCTTCTAGCCAACGGATAGGCAATATGAATCTTTCAGCCAATAGGAAGGGACTGTGAATCGGGGTTACTGACCCAATAGGAAGGGACTGTGAAACTGGGTTGGCGGAGATCAGTAAACCGAGTCTAACTGTGATGGACATGTTCTAATCTGCAGCAGCGACACTAATACAATAAGCATAAGCTAATGCCCTCGCAGACGTAGATCCCTCAGTGCCCTGACTTCAATTCGACACCCACACCCTGCACTCAGCCACCGGATTGCTTGACGCCCAAGAACATAAACTGTCACAACACTTCCCTCCACTCTTGAGAACCAACTGCTGCCAAAGGTTTTAAAAAGCTTTCAAAAGTTCACCTTCATCCCTCAAAGACAGTGATAGGGTGGACCTTTTGTTAAAACACCCAAAGCAAATGTTAGTTTGCTCTCCGCGATCACAGAGGTGAGGGGACAAATATCTAACCAAATGAAAGGCATTACCTTTCAGATGCTATTACGTTGTTTTGCGCATTAATACAATTATATGGCCAATCAGCCATTGAAGTAACTGCATTCCTTTCAGGGAATTTGTTAACTCTTCCTAGTAGACAACCTTAGCCTTGACTCAGATGACCTTGAGGCACATAACAACAAACAACACACAGTACAAAAGGAAGTAACCGTGGAAGTCAAACACTTGGTATCCCTGAGGGCAGCTATGGCAATTATCAGCTCTGTCATCCAACCCCACCGGCCAATCAGGAGATCTGCTCTCCTCCGACGTAACCATCCAATCGGAGTCTGTCTTTAAAAAAGAATCCTGAATGGTCTTCCTTGCCTGCTGATGTTTGCTATGCCATGCAAGCCTGCAAACACACACACACACACACACACACACACACACACACACACACACACACACACACACACACACACACACACACACACACACACACACACACACACCCATGCACAAGATACGCACAGTGTACGTACACAAAAATCCTTGCAGAGTTACACACAGCTATATTCAGAGAGATACACACAGAAGCTGAATACCTGTACATGATACCAATATTATGGTTTTCAGCAAGGCTGGTTGAAACTGAAACTGTCTGGCTGCTTCTAAAAGGCTGCCCGGCTTACATTAACCCTAGAGGGGCTGGTGCAATACTATTTACACCCCCAGCTTGAGACACTGATTCCTCCCTGGGGATCTCTCATGGACAGATGGACAGATGGACAGACGGACGTGCCAACAGACTGAGGACAGACACAAAAAACAGATAGCGGGGGGACAAACAGATGGACAGACACACAAGTAAACATACGGAAGGACTAACAGAGAGACAGACAGACAGAATACTGGCAGGCCGTTGGGCTAGACAGTAGACATCAACAATGCGATGTGCCTTGTACACCTGCCACCTAGATACTAATAGGGATAAACGGCTGAGTTGTTACCTGCGGTCTTCAGCTCTGTGTTACTCTAAACAGGAGCTCCACAAACCTGAGACAATGGGACACAGAGAGAGGGGCGTGGGGAGAGTCAGAAAGTGAGCAGAGAAAGAGAGAAAGAGAGTAGAAGGAGGAAGTTAGTCAACTTTGTGTGGTTGTGAGGAAGTGCTTTTTCCTGTCACTCTCTCTTTCTTTCTCCCTCCCTCTCTCACTCCCTCTCCCTATCTCTCTCTCTCTGACTGTAAAACGTTTGTGTGGACAAAATGGCTTTGAGTTCAAGGCAAACGTGGCTATAATCGCAACATCACAAAATCATAAGTTTCCAATTATCTCGAACAAATTAATTTTGCACATGACATGGTCTCTTTGAACAAGTCAGGCTTATTGCACCTCAAAGGAAAAGGTTGATTATGCAAAGATCAATAGAGCACTCTTTTCACACAAGCATACACCACAATGCAAAGAGTATTAATGCAGTATCTACGGGGGCAGAGCCAGGTCATCTGGGAACTAAAGGTTGCCTTTCATTCACTTATTCGGTCACATGCAGCGGTGTACAGCTCCACCTTTAATTGATAGAGTGAGAGAGAGAGAGAGAGAGAGAGAGAGAGAGAGAGAAAGAGAAAATCCAAAGAACACGCTTCTGTCCCGCTTTAGCAATGATTTCTATTCAGAGAGAGAGAGAGAGAGAGAGAGAGAGAGAGAGAGAGAGAGAGAGAGAGAGAGAGAGAGAGAGAGAGAGAGAGAGAGAGAGAGAGAGAGAGAGAGAGAGAGAGAGAGAGAGAGAGAGAGAGAGAGAGAGAGAAAAGCATGTGGGTTAATGTTCTGGTTGTAGAGTGATTATCCCTTTTGCCTTTCTTTTCAATCCAGCGGAAGCCATCCATGCTGCCATGCTACCGGGACATCCTTGTAGTTGTTGATTTATCTGCTGCTCCACACACTCTCCGTGAGTGTGTTTGTGTGTGTGTACATCATAAGCGCACACACATTCAAACATCGATAGATTCTGGAATATCATCGACGACACAATTATAGATATAGACTCAAAAGTCAATGAATTACTGCTATTATTTGACTCGCAGCAAAATGCTGAATTATCAGCAGAAAACTTCAACCTTGAACCTGAAATGACCATGAGAGGAACTGGATCTAAACATTGGAGATGCCACAATATTAAGGTTATCCTGATAATTTTCTGTCAATGCACCTCAAAGGAAAAGGTTGATTATGCAAAGATCAATAGAGCACTCTTTTCACACAAGCATACACCACAATGCAAAGAGTATTAATGCAGTATCTACGGGGGCAGAGCCAGGTCATCTGGGAACTAAAGGTTGCCTTTCATTCACTTATTCGGTCACATGCAGCGGTGTACAGCTCCACCTTTAATTGATAGAGTGAGAGAGAGAGAGAGAGAGAGAGAGAGAGAGAGAGAGAAAGAGAAAATCCAAAGAACACGCTTCTGTCCCGCTTTAGCAATGATTTCTATTCAGAGAGAGAGAGAGAGAGAGAGAGAGAGAGAGAGAGAGAGAGAGAGAGAGAGAGAGAGAGAGAGAGAGAGAGAGAGAGAGAGAGAGAGAGAGAGAGAGAGAGAGAGAGAGAGAGAGAGAGAGAGAGAACAGAGAGAGAGAGGGGGAGATAGAGAGATAGAGACCAATATTGAGAGAGAGAGCAAGACAGCCCAAGTGTCCAAAACATCAGGAACACACATGCTGGCCGACAGTATTCTATACATTTTTTTCTCTTTGGACTCCATCAAGCAAACATGTGCTTTGGAAGGGAGAGCCGGTGTGCCATTGATGAGGACGATTTCACATCCACGACTAGATAACACCCAAGGGTCAAGTCATTCATGCTTAAAGTAGGCTTAACACGTTTTCCACAACACAGCCAACCCCAACAGGGCACAGAGTAGGAGCGAGAGAGAGCAAGAACGAGGGAGGTCAACCAATAATGTCTTGTCTTGAATCTAAAAGGTGGATCATAACAATCTGCTTCTCATAGCTGCCTGACAGGTCTGCCGTGGCCTGCTGGAGCCAATACTGACCCAGCTATCGTGCGGAACAAAAGGGATTTATGCCCATGGTACGCATGTGTATATTAACCAGTGCATGCACATCAGTGGAGGCTTCTCCATTGAGGAGAGGGAGGAAGATCCCCCTTAACATTGTTGAGAATAAAAAAATGTAGATTGCCCAGACTACTTTAATAAATTCATGCCCTTAAATATGACTACTTAATGCCTTTGAATATATAATGTTTGTTTCCCTGGGTAAAGGGACATTAGTACCCCCTATCGCCTTTTGACAATAACTTCAGGGAGGAAGGTCCTCCCTCAGCCTCCGTTGACTCCCATTCATTTCCCAGAAAGTACTGGCGGCCGGTGAATAACATGGGGTTGAATCTAGAATAATGTTCTCGTCTTTTACTAGTTTGCTACTCTGACCGTTCTGTTTGATATTGTGGAAATGGTGTGGAAAGGGTGAATGATTCAGAGCATGATGCATTTTAAATGGCATCACTTTTGGTCAGTCTTTTCTGAAAACAATTGTACCTGAAAATAAACATAGCTAAATTACAACCAATAACTTCAGTCATTGTGGGCAAAAATAGGCCCAGATTTTTTTATTTACTTTTACAAATCAAGAGTAGACCTGATTTGACTAATGGGCTTTGCATCCTTTCCTTCTGCCCTTGTAGTCCATTTCAAAGACATGCTACCCACCAGCTTTCAAATTACAGTGATGCCACTGGTGGCTTTGTATCAAATTTATTCACATAACTATCCCTCCCTACTATTTTGTAAGACCCAATCGCCCACCGGTGGGCGATTTGGGTTTGTTGACGATATGTTTCCACTACGGAGCGACATAACCCGCTTCAACTTTCATCATTACAGACATTCTATACGTCGTTAGAAAGGGTAGAATCTCCACAATTTATTCATCCGGTTGTTTTTTCTATAAATCATGAGCACAAAACCATCAATCATTGATATTTACCAGCATGGTAAACCGTAAATGCCAAAAAACAGAGTGACTCCCTACCTTTGAAGCAATCTGAGAACCGTAATATGTGTCCATTCCTCAATTATTTATATTCCAATTGTCCGTGAGAATCCACTGATCAAAAGCATCAAAATGGTTTTTCATAAAATTATTCCAGCTTGTGAATATCGTCGTGTAAAGTCCATTTGTTTACCATCTCCAAACTTTGTTCGTCAACTAACATCCAGACGTTCGCACTCGTATCGATATTTTCTCTACCTCCAGTATGGAGTTGTTGGGTATGCTTGTTTTCATCACTTTGCTGGCTACAAAGTAAAAGTGTCCCCGTCTTTTTCTGTTCAGTTTTCACCCCGGTACAGCCCGTGAAGTAGATGGAGCGCTCCCAGTTCGAAGGGCCAATGGGCTTTGTTTACTTTGTTTCGCGGCTTTAGTATAGGGACACCGTATTGGCTATTGATATATCAATCACTTGGGCTTCTAGCCAATGAGTTTACCTTTCCAACGCTGCCAGGCGTGTCCAGGTGTGATACGTATGAGCCGAGATATAAAGCTGCGTAAACACTGCGTCAAGCTAGCAATACAATCATTCTGTTTATGTACAGTTATTTCCTGTTGATTTGTGTAGTATCTAATATCATATATCGGTGTTTATTTGTTTTCTATGTAAATAACACCCCATTGAATTGCATTTATATATTTCTTCATTATATTTGGTGACATTTGTGCATTGCATTGTGTTTGTAGGTCAATTCAGTCCAGTATATTCTGTCATTTTTCTATGATGGTTACTATCCGATAGTGTCTCATCACATGACAATATCTCAATATGGCCATATCAAATGAATGTGTGAAAAAATTATGTTTTGAATCATGGAGAAAGGTTTTATAGTCACCAAAATGCTTCAGTAATGTTTCCAGTGTCACAGAAGTGAGTAAATGCATTTGGCACAATTTGGCCATTTGGAGACATTTTGGAGAGGTTTGTGCCGCCAGTGACAACACACCATAAAAACTCCATTAACTCCCAAAGGTTTAGGCCTAGAACTCCAAAATTTCTTCCAGGTGTAGTTGGAATGATGTAGAAGGTATTTGGCATATTGCCATATGCCTTACATAAAGCACATCCTAGTTATTGTAGTTCAATTATGACCTATTATTTTCGAAGACAAAATAATTGCTTTAGAGCCATGTTTGAACTGATGTCATTTAGGTTGTGTTTATGGTACATGCCAAATAATATATACATATATATACATATATACAGAAACTAGAGCTTGTCAGCTTTCAACTGAAGTATCATACATCCATCTAGGACTTAGGGTTACTGTGTTATAAGCTTTTCCATTTGGGTATGTGTATAGGCGAAAAAAAACAAAATACTGCCGGGGCAGAACAGGTTAACCAAAACAACCTGAAACAACTTGAGTCTCACATTCTTATGCCACCATACACCAACAGTGCAAGCAGGCCAATGGCAACCAAGCGAGCGGTCCTTCCTCCCTCACTTTAAAAACTACCACCCGCCACTGATGTATTTGTGTGTGTGTGTGTGTCGGGGGGGTCTCTGTGTGAATATGTATGTGTTACCTGTGTGTGTGTACATCGTTGCAAAGCAATCAATCCCTTTTGACCACATGGTGGAATCTGACCAGTTACTATTATATCTAAACCCCCCCTAAGGTCGCACACTTCTTTCCTTTTGCTTTTCTGGAAAAGGGAACAAAAGTCTCTCTCTCTCTCTCTCTCTCTCTCTCTCTCTCTCTCTCTCTCTCTCTCTCTCTCTCTCTCTCTCTCTCTCTCTCTCTCTCTCTCTCTCTCTCTCTCTCTCTCTCTCTCTCTCTCTCTCTCTCTCTCTCTCTCTCTCTCTCTCTCTCTCTCTCTCTCTCTCTCTCTCTCTCTCTGACACATTGAGAGGCCATCATTATCTGAGGATGAAGAAATTACGTGTTTGTGTGAGGCGTTTGGATTGAAGGTGTCCCTTTTGGTTTGAAGGGACATCTGACTTTGAGTAAAGACTTGTTCGAGTCTTCAGAAATGCCCGACCACAAAATCTGACATGGGGTTCTTTAGAACTTCACTGACGTGTCATTACCACATACCCCACATGGGTATTTAAATGACTCAGTGTACAACGTTGACATATGCTTAGTAATTTAGAGACCAGAGCAAGTACAACATGCAAGTGTTATGGTGTTGCTAAGCATTGCTTTTTTGGTTCATAAGAGATAAGAAAGAAGCGAAGAACCAGGGAAAGAAGAGATCTTCGGTCGCAAAAAATAAATATAGCCTCCACTCACTAGCACCGACTTCTACGGTTTTACCAAAGCTACATTCCCATCTCAGTGACAACGACATTGATTGTAACGAAAGAGCTTGCACACATGAGGAACGAGGATAAATAAAACATAAATTAACAGGATAAGGAGTCAACGGCAACAAAGGTAACTGATCAATAAACCGTGAGAATTGCCTCATAATTTTATAATGTTTTCTTATTTTCTTATTATTATCCCCATTTGTTAACCATGTGAGTTTGTCCGCTTTTTTTTTTTTTTTTTTCTTTCCCAGAACTGTCCTGATTGCTGTGGAATCCTCCCATGCCCTTCTGGTATTAGGGAATGAAGTACTTATTTTCTTACTTGATGCTCACCTATGGTGGAAGCCAGTGGAGGGGAGACCACAAAGACAGCCTCCGGGCAGCCAGTCAGTCAACCCTGAGGAGACGAGAGAGGAGTCAGGCCCACAGAGAACAAATGGATGGAGGAGAAGAAGAAAGAAGTAAACTGCGGCACTACATTGATTTTCAGCCAAACATGCACTGATCTGCCCTGTGAATTAAAAGAAGAAAATAAAGAACCAAAAAGTCTCAAAAGTTGTGTGACACAAGATCAAATAATATTTTAAAGAGCTTGCTGGAATGATAACTTCCAGCATGTTTTAGTTTGCTACATCTGCACAATATGGATAGAATTCTTTAATTGAACTTGTTAAATATTATATTTATTTAAATCTTACTATTATAATAGCAGGCCTGCCGCACCAGTTACTCAAGTTACTCAAGTGCGCATGTGCCGAGCGGACGCACAGATACACACTGTGACAGCAAGCACGCACATGCGCACAAACATACACGGGAACGCACACACATGCGGACACACTACACACACAAGCACGCGCACATACCGCACGTCAACACAAAGGCAGCACATACACGGGAGCGCGCACGCACACACGCACACACGTACAGGTAAGATGTTTAACGGCTCCGCCATCGGCACACGCGCAGGTAAGAACACACACGCAAGCATGCACATGTGCACGAACATACACGGAAACGCACACACTACACACACACACACAAACAAGCACGCGCACACACAGCACGTCCGCACAAAGGCAGCGACACATACATGGAAGAGCACACACACTCGCGCACACACTCAAACACACACACACACACACACACAAACACACACACACACAGGTAAGAAGTTTATCGGCCCCATGATCGGAACACACGCAGGAAAGAACACACACGCACTTGCGCACACCGCAGCGACACTCGCCCAGGTAAGACGTTATGTTTTTAAACATAACGGCTCACTATCAACACAAAATGATTATCTGGAAATCAAACCATTTGAGTTTTGTAGGGTGACTTGTAAATTGACCTAGTTTCCCTAGCCTCCAAGGAAGTGTTTTATAAATGGCATCTTTTCAAGGAAAGAGTTGGTGTCACAAACCGAAACGTAGGTTTCGGTTTCGTATTTCTTGAGTTTCCTTAATTCTCTGGTCACTAGCCGCGTTTACATGGCAGATCTATGCCGCATAGATTTCTATGCGGCATAGATCTGTTCCTAAAATGTGTTCCGAATGTACTGTATACATGGCAGTAACAAAAGTGTCCGTTATGTCTCTCGCGCACACCTGACACGTCTCTGGACCGGCGGCGACATAATGGATGTCTTATCACTATCGGGGATTTTAAATTTGATTTTAATGAAAGCACAGCAGGAGAGAGCTTTTCTCTGCCTGCTCCTTCAATTAAGAAGGAGGAGGACAGCGCAGCAACGTCAATTTCTCGTCAGATCTTTATATTTACCCTAAGCGCCGCCGCAAACAAGAGGAATTTGGATGCGAGTCCGCAGCCAAGACTGGTGGGAGAGAGTGGTCTTACGGGAATTTAGTGACCAGGAATCCTCGAAGGTCCAATTGCGCACTACTGCAGCTGCCATCTCTCTAAGTTAAGAAGTATTTTAACGTTCAGCCTGCAAATGTACTAGTAGTAGCCTACTCATTTACAGTTATCTCGGACGCGCGAGGACACCTCATTAATAAACAGCCATGTCCCGTCGCTTAGCAACCGGACACGCTTACCGGACTACTTTTACGGAGTGATAACAAAGACGTGAATCAGGCAATAAATCCACTTTCCTTGACAGCGGTGAAGTTCGGTGTGCTTAAAAGTACCGACGGAGCTCAGTGGACCAATTGCGAACTACTGCGGCTGCTCTAAGTTAAACCCCAATCTATACGGAATAAGTGTATACATGGCGATTTAAAACGGACTACACCACTTATTCTATGCGGCATAGAATCTATGCCGCACAGATAATTGTATTCCGAATGAGGCGTATACATGACCATTTTCTATGCCGCATAGAAATCTATGCGGCATAGATGTGTCCATGTAAACGCGGCTACTGAAACCAACATACTGTATTCTGCCCTGCTTGTTACATGTGAGTGAACAGTAATCCATTTCACAGTTAAATTCAAACATCGCGCCGACCGGCATATCAACACACGAGTGACTTGATCTTAAAGAGACAGTGTCCCTATAACACAATGAAAACAGGTTTCAACTAACCAATAGTAGTTGCCTTGCATTTTAAAATGTCAATGCAACCCTGAATAACAGTAAAAGCTATTTAATAATTGATTTGCATGCATAGTATACTACACTTTCCATTGAACCATTACCCCTGTTAATTACAACTAGAGGTTGAGCGAGCGAAACACACGCACGTGAAAACTCTAGTATATTTAATTGGAGCATGCAGCTCAAGGACACTGTACGCTTGAGTTTCCGTTCAATGAATGAACCTCAGTAGCATTCTTTAAATACTGGAGTAGCCGTGATATATTTATAAAATGATGAGGATGAAAATGATGATGATGATGATATTGAATCAATTCTTCATCGTTGCAAAGCAATTCAATTGACACTGTTGCTTGACATCCGGGATCGGTGTGAGCTGGAATCGTGTTGCTTTTTTAATCTCTAATCCCATGGGCTGTTCACTCTCATGCCACTAGCAGGGCAGAATACAGTATGTTGGTTTCAGCACC